>NW_017177008.1:735747-840861 GCF_001652005.2 Ceratina calcarata
TTTTGCAAGTAGCTTTTTAATAGTAATAGGAATTTATAATAACAAATTCAACATGTTAGCATTGTTTAAGTATATAGCCTCTACATCCTTAAGGATATTGCGACTCGGGTTTGATAAGTTTTAAACGTATGCCGGGTTCCACGAACGCGTTCGAAAACAAGGTAATAACGATTTAGATAGCTTTAAAAGTTTTATGAAAATTAGTACGTCGAATACGTACGCACCTACTGCGTGTTGTTGCCGGTCGCAGTTATCCTCTTGGTTATTGAATATACAAGATAGTTATGTTTTTCTCTTGGAATAGAGGAAACGTTCTAACTGCGTCGCGCGCGATACGTACTATAAAAGTGTACACAGGCGAACATCGACTGGGCACCGTATCGCCGATATAAATCACACTGAATGTGACCATGAATTAAATATTTTTCGTGTACCGCTCGCCGCGCACGCGGCATTGTCAGAATTCGTTTCTCATTTTATAGACGTCGAGATAAACTTTTACTATGCCGCGCCACGTCGCACCGCGTCGGTTCCCGTTCACGAAACCTCGAAGCGTTTCCTTAACTAACACGCCGTGGACTATTTGAATAAAACATCGATTCACCGGTTCGGCGAGAGATCGTGAGCACCCGAAGAAAAGTTCAGAGATAATCGGGACGGTGGCTGGGACGCAGAACTTGAATTTGATTTCGAAAGTATTTTATCCAGGCCAGCGTCCAAGGCTTAATGAATTATCCCTTTCGAGACGCGGGTTGAAAATCTTAACGAGGTTACCGCTTGGAAGTCGTAACACTCGATATCGATACCACCCTGATCTGGGATTCGATTCACTTCTCGCGCGCCCTGACCGAATGAAAATCGATTAGCCCGGTAGTCCCGGTCCGTAAAGCGATGGGACACGGCTGTTAATCCGGGAAAGAATCCTCTTCCCTTCGTTTATTTTTCTTTCGTTAATGGAATTCTTGGAGACGCGGAGAGCTACGTGCTCCTCCATGTCGCGCAACTCGCGTGGACAAGGAAAAAGAACACCGGGAGAGTGGCGAGGAAGATGGAGGTGAAGCGGGCAGGGAAAGAAAGAAAGAAGGAAGGAAGGAAGGAAGGAAGGGAGAAGAAAAGAAGTTGGCAGAGGGAATACGTTCCACGCTTCTTATCCCGCGGAATCTCGTGAATGATCGCCGGTGATTTACTGGAAGTGCCCGACCGGTATCTCTCAAATCTCGAAACTTATGGCGCTGCCGTGGCCGTTCGCAGCGTTTTCACGAAAAGTCGACACCCACATGCTCTCTCGCCACCGCACCGCGTCGTTCGACGGGATTCCCTTCGCTTCGGTCGGAAAAAAGTTTTTGGCGGTATCGTCCGCCTGGCTGGCACGTAACAATTTCTCTGGTCCCTCCTCTCGTTCGTCCGTTATTGATGGAATGATCTCTCGGACGCCCTACCGTTTCGATAAGAGAAAAAGTACTGTTCGAGCGTAGAGATACCGTAGTTGCACTAATCTGCAATTTATTCCCGTTCAGCCAGCGCATATTTCGTTGCGATCGAGTCGGCTGATTTTCGGCGAAAAACGAACTTGTCACTCGAGTCAGGTTCCGTTCGTCGTACGCGAATAATTTCTTTTTCCACGAGCAGATTTATCCGGTGCTCGAATCGGATTTGCAAATCGCTATGTTTTCCGTAATATTTCCAAGAGACCGTGTCTGCGGGCGAGCATATCTGCGGAGAAATTTCAGAATCGATCCAGAACCGGATCGGAATTCGGTCTCTCGAATAAAAACCGGAGCGCGCTCGGGTGGGGTCGGCGGTGGCTGGAGCGATTTATAACCGTGACACCCTAGCCAGCGGGAATTCGCGTCGCCGTAGAATTCAAGAAATAACCCCGTTTCGTGGATGCGCGGAGAAGGAGCTGCCGAGTCAGGAATTCCAAAGGTCCGCCGCTACGGACCTGGCTTTCAAAAAGGCGTTCGCGTGGCGCCGGAAGCGTTGCAAACGGAGGTCGCCCGGGGCTTGATCCTGAAAGTCGTCGCGCGTGCAGAGTTTCGGTCGGTGCAGAAGAAAGGAGAGACTTGATGCTGATGCGACGAGACCCGACGCGATGTCCACGGTGGGCTGACTGGCCCCGGATCTATATATAAAATAATCCCCAGAAATGGAGGGAATAAATCAGCCGAATCGTGAGAGGCATTTCTGATCAGATAGGGGTCTGAAACGGGATAAAAACGTTCTGTCTCCCTTTGGATCGCAAGGAACTTTGCCCTGACCGTTCGCTATCACCCACCTCCTCTTTCTCCTTGCTCTCTCTCTCTATATATCTGTCTCTCCTCCCTTGGCCACCCCATCGGGCTTTTCAAGCGGCAGCAGAGTCTAGCCTTCGCCCTTTGTACCCATTGGCAGCACTCCATTATTCGACCACGTCAATTACAGCTTGCGCCGGCTAACGACTAAAGAATTCGACGTGCTACCGCGAGACACGGGGGTCCTTACGTTCGTCCCTCCTTCTTCTCTCTGGTCTCCGCTTTTGGACGGTCGAGCACTGCCCTCTCGAGCGTGTCGGGAAATTGATAGGCGGAAGGGTGAGTTTTCGAAACTGATCGAAACGACTGATCACCGCAATGCCGATTCCCGAATATGTTCCCCGCGATCGTTCAATCCAATTCTCTCCCTAGCTTCGTCTCGTTTCATTTCGTCCTGGGTAAATATTTAGCCGAACTGGATTGAAGATATTCCTAAATATTTGAATCCTCTGCATCACGAAGCGAATTAGGACAGATGGATTAGCAACGAGAAAGCTATGTATACCTATAAATACAGGGTGAGTCATGTGACTTGTGTCGAATAACTTTTATATTATATGTCCGAGGAAAAATTATTACGTACGAAAATTACATCGTTTCGTGGTATACGCCCACAATTATTTACTCAGATGGAAAAACTAGTTCGCTAGAACCGCGGATATTACCAAGCGACCGTACCCTTGATCTGATAGGAGATCTTGAAGATCTTATCACGTTATCAAGTTGAACCTCGCTACGATAATACGACATTCGTGCCCATTCGTCACGACCCCAAGGAAATTCTCCCGTCTATTCTCGATCTTACCCCCGCCATGACGAGACAACGCGTTAAATTCAAAATCGCAACAGCCGCGACAAACGGATGGCGATGACTCGGAGCTTTTAAGACGCGAGATCTCTCGACGAACGAGAGGCTCGCCCCGAGTGTGGCGTGCAAATAATCAAAGCTTGATGAATATCCCCGGGTCTGAGTAACGAGTTTTCCCGAGAGCGCGTCCCTCCGTCGCTCACCCAGCTGGGCTTCGCCCCGGTTTCACCGTTTCACCGTTTCACCCCGGAAACTGCGAGAGGGGAGGCCGACATTTTTTTTCATTTCGACGCTTCGCGCACGATTTCTTTAATCCTCGCCGGGTCTAATGAAGTCGATCGGACGAACCTTCGATCTTAATCCGCGAAAAATTACGACCGCTGTCGAATTAATCTACACCGCGATCGACTTTCGACTCACTCATCCCTTCGACTCACTACGTTTCTCTTCGCTTTCGGAAGAACGTAGAGGACGAGCCATGAACAGGGAACCGGGCACCGATCAATTTTTCAAGCCAGATCGCCTGGTTATGGCGCGGTAGGTGTGGACGATTCTAAAAATAATTGATTAAGAGCCGGGCGAGGGTGCGGACAGGGAACGAAGCTACCTTCATTATTTTTTTCTACGACACTCTCGATACACCCTTCCCTGCCTTCTCCCTCGCGTTACCACGTACCGGTCTTCGTCGGCTATGGACTGGCTTACGAATCGCGAAATTTTCATCACGGTAAAAGCAGCGGAATAAACTGGAAAATTTTATCCCTGCGAATGCTCACTGATCCTATGATGAATTTAATATTGGGAGGATCGGTTCGAGTAAAGTCGACTTTTTATTGTTTTCCGAAAGTTATCTTTGTTGCTGGTTCATAAATATGAAATTTCTTCACTTCAGAAATGCGTCAAATGAAATTTTATTCTACAATTTAACATACACAGACCATGTTTATAATTTATCTTGTATATATTTTTGGTACAAGTTACAACCGGAATTCTTGGAAATTTTCAAAGCCCAAGATTCGTACCGTATTTTGTACGAAAATGATCTAAGATTATGCTGTCCTAGTGGGAAAATAATAGCCTAATTTCGCTATGAAGAAGCGAATGGTTTTCCTTTCCCAGTTTACCCGTTTCGCTGATAGGGTCGCGTCTTTATTTTCTTGTGGACGGCCGTCGCGTCGCGTCACCGTGGGCCTGATTGATGCGTCGAAAGTCCCTGGTAAAAAGGCCGCTGCGTGCCACGGTAAGCGCGTGTCACGCCTCCGTATATATCCGTGCCGTCGGTCGTTAAGTAGAAATTTGCTCTGTCGAGTGACATTGTGAGGCGTGACATCACTCCGGCGCACTTGGAAAAAGGATTACGCGCGCGGCGCCCATTACGGGAACCAAGCTGTCGGATATATACGCCACTCCATATGTCGCTACCAATATCGGACGGTCATCGATCATTTCGAGTTTCTTCCACGAACGATCAACCAACAGCCCTCGTCCAGAGTCCGGCCGATTTCGCACGGCTTATAGACGGCCAAACGATGCATATCTGCCCCGGTTTTTTGTCTCCCTTCCTCTCTCATCGTTGACCAAACTTCCCGAGAGAAAATTTGATAAGTTCCTCCATTCGGATTGATCGTTCCATCGGCCCGGTGTTTCGAGTCCCGCTGATTTTTTGTCCTTCCCTCGGCGAGACAAAGTTGCTTTCACGTAAATTGATCGGAAACCTGGAATGTGAAAGGTGCAGCGCTTTCCCTGAATGGATCATTTTTATTCGGAAAAAACCAGGGATATTTTCTAGGTCACACGTCGTAATCTCGTTCGGTAATTAGGAATGAAAAGATGTCCGACTACGACACGAGAGAAGGTTTTACGAGCTTATCGCTACGTTTCCAGAGAAAGTCGTTCACTTTGCTCTCCTCTCGAGCCACGTAGCTATTTTGTGTAATTTCGCCGTAGTTCGTGATAAATAGACTCAGAGACTTCATCGACGAGCGGTCGTGTGTCGCGAGCTTTTTTCAACGTTACCGGTTCGAGAGCGAGGCGGGTATCCGTGTTCCCGTTGCGCCGCTGATCGTGTTTACTCTACCGCCACCGCAGCAGACCGGTATATATCGAAGGTCTTTTCGCGCTTGGAATGCTGATCGTCCTTATCCTCGAGGAGTCGCATCGTCGTCGTCGTCGTCGTCGTCGTCCTCCTCGTCCTCGCCGTCTACCTGGGCTGTGTGCGTTCGGGCACGCACGCCTGATTTATGCGTTGTCGCGGCAAATTTATGGGTTCGCGGGCGAACCGAGTTATGAGAAGGGAGACGTCCTCGTCCCGAGAACCCGGGAGGAACGCGCAGCGCCCGTGGAAAAGTCGAAAAGTCATCGGTCGTACCCGTCGGAGGGATGAGAGGTCAGGCCCGTTTAGTATGCGCTCCCATGCTTCCGGCATTTCCATTAACTCTATGGCTGGTTGTATCGCGTATAAAGAATGTTCGTAAACGTTGCCTTCTTCTTCCTTTTCCTTCTCCTGTTATTCCTCTGTCGTGAACTGGCAGCGTTATTAACTTCCATGTAGTCTTCAACATCCAAATACAATTTTGTTTATTTCACATAAATCTAGACGAAGTGATCGACAGTTCGCGACTGTTTTCAATTTTTTATAAGTTCATCTCTACATCTCGCGTCGATGATGAAAGTTTGCCTGGAGTCGGAAATTTTGCTCGGTTTACGACGCGGTACTGTTTACTCGTTAATGGGATGCGTGTAGGTGTCGGCAGAGTTACAGGTGAAAGCCGTGTGCTCAGGTAGATAGTTTAAACGTAGTTAAGCAGTTTAGTGTTGCGGGTAACACCGTGTAATTTGTAAATGTTTGGTAAATTGGTACACGTTTCTTCCGAGTGAATCTCGTACGCAGTTAAAATACATGCGATTCGAATCGATTATCGAACGGTACCGCGTTACGAACCGGAAGTAAGTTTTCTGGCTTGTTAAAATCGTCGCGAGAAGATCGTCCTGCTCGAATTTTTGCACAGGTCACTGTATAAAAATTTTGAGATTTAAAATCGGCAACGCGTTCGGCGAGCGTGCCCGCATAAAGATCGTGGAATGTGCGAGCATCGAATGAAGTCGTAAAGTAGTACGAGGGTAAGAGTCCTGATACCTGGTTAAAAAAGAGAGAAAGAGAGAGAGAGAGACGGAGAGTTGGCTCGTCGCGGACGTGTTCTCGGAGGTGCGGAAACAACCTAAAGTCGTTTTCCCGTCGGATTTCCGTGTCGCGTTGTTACGTACCACGTACACGCACGTGTATCATATAGGAGGGCTACGTTCCGTGTACACGTGCAAGCCGGGGTGTTCACGCGTGTGAAAATTCACGACGCGCTCGGAGAAAGTTCGAAGGGGACCAAGTAAATGGAAAAAATCCATTACGCGGCTTTTATTCGTGGCTCGCGCCGTCATATCATCGAACCACCATTTTTTAATTATATTCCTCCGTTGCTGGGCTCTGCCATCCACCCCTGGGAGTCTTCTTGCTTCCACGATCAAAACCCTGAAGATCCGCGTCCTCCGTTTCGAATTATCCTTTTGTCGAATTCAATAAACCTAATTACTCTTCTCGAGCTCTCCTCGGTTGCTCATTTATTTCGAATTAAAAGAAAGCTTGATTAAAAATATTAGTGAGGCTTGAGTGCCACGGTGGTCTCACTGAAAGCGAAGCCAAACATCGATGGTCGCAAGTTCCGAGCTTGTTCCCTCCCCAAGACTGTTCGTCAATTACGCGTCCTACGGTGTTCTTAAAAACCGAGAAACTATTCTTTGCCAGGTAATTGCCGATTCCGTAAGAATGATTCATCGTCCTTCTACTTCGAGATATTTCTCATCGATCATGAAAACTCACATGCTCACGATACTATCAGAGATACTTCTATATTTTATCATTTAAACGTCAGGATTTGCTTCAGTTCCGTCGGTATTTCGGGCGTCGAAATTTTCTCGCCGACGAACGAAAATTCACAATTTAATCGCACCGTTATTTTACTTTCGGACAATGCAGACGCGATGCGCCGACCGAAAACAAGGAATTTCACGCGGTCCGGGACGGGACAATGATTTATCGCGGGGAATCGGCGCGAAATATAATACACGCGGATAAACGGGAGCGCGACTCTGGAATATGATCTTTCACAGAGATCAAATATTTTCGTAATTAGTTCCAGCACTGTCACTCCTGCCGCGTGCTGCGC
Source organism: Ceratina calcarata (assembly GCF_001652005.2). NCBI lineage: Eukaryota > Metazoa > Arthropoda > Insecta > Hymenoptera > Apidae > Ceratina > Ceratina calcarata. Next base: position 743,064 of record NW_017177008.1, read on the forward strand.
ACCCTGTTCGCGATCCCTCTCGCCCCCGCCGATGCGCTACCGTTGCAATTGATTTAATAAAGAGTCACCTTGCGTCCATTTCTACGATCACTCGCAAATTGGATGGATGGTTATTGCTGCCCTCCAGTTTAGAGCTGGTCGTTTTCGAAACGCGATTGGATATTAATAAAATAACTCCGTTACGGTCATCGGCTGGGCGCGGCAGTTCGTCTGCAAATTAATCGCGAGCCTACATATTTCCAGCCACCTCTTTTCCCGTTATTATACAATACTTCGACGCGAACGCTACATGAGCGGCTGCATATGAAAAGAGTCCGAAAGATTTTCGTAGATTACATTTTTGCAAACGTATTGGCTTTATCATTAGGCCATGTAATAAACGGTGACAAATATTTATTATACTGAAGTAACTGAATAATTGTCAAACTCGAGTGATTCCCGTTTCTTCGTTCGCAAGTTGACGCGTGGCCACCTGTCGCGAGACACGTCCCGCATTTCGAAAGGGAAATTCGCTGGACGACGTATTTCGCAGGATGTTCGATCGGGCCAACAAGTGCCTCTTCCTTTTTCCCGGCTGCTCCCCCGTTCGTCCTGTCAACGCTCCCCCTCGCCCGGTCGTCCACGGTCCCTTTCCCTTTGAGCCGACTGTCTTGCTCCCCTCGTGCAGTCGGTCCTTTCCTCCTCGTCCTTTGCTCCTTCGGGGTCGCCAAGAAGTTTGGCAATTTGTAAGCCGTCGTCGTCGTCCACGGGAATATACACGCGCGTGCTATGTGGCACGCGCTTCCGTGTACCTGCGTATGCGCGTATGTACGTATTTACGCGGTGAAGTCATGCATATATGCATGGCATATAATATACATATATGTATGCATAAGCGGCGGGACCGGCGGGAAGAGAAGGAAGAATCACTTCCCAGTATGGGAAAAGTCCTTTGAAACTGACTGTCGCACGGCTTTCGCGTTTATTTCGATGAAGCTCTTAGCGAATACAAACGGTCTCCTTTGCTTCGCCTTTTTTTTGTAAACAGTGTAATCTTCAAACAGCAGGATAAATTCAACTGACTGAATGCAAGTTCTCTTCGAGAAAATATCTTCTCGTTAGGATTACCACGTGTCCCATTTGCAAATATTATTACTTGGTGAAAATTATAATAATAAAACTCCGAATCGATACAAAATTTAATTCCCAATCGATTTCTTCGATCATCTCTCGATACAGTCGTGTCTGTCCTTAACATCAACCGTCTCGTCGCTGAAAAATAAGGAACGTAAATACAAAATAATTTCTTCTACGAGGAAAAACGTGAACCGAGTAAAAGGAAAAGAGCTGCGTATAATTTTCAATTTCGCGATGTTATCCGCATCGATCGCGGGCGAACATGAATTTCAGATTGTAGCTCGACGTTCTCGCGCTTTATCATGCAAACGGCGTTTTCTGTTTAGGTGTCCGAACTGATAAAAACACGCGAAGGAATTTATGAACCGGCAGCACGAGCCTATCTCGCTTTTCGTGAAAGAGACTGCTAGAAAGAGAGCAGTCATCGTTCGACAAGTTATCAACCTATAGACAATCTTCGAAGTTTTAATTTCTACCATCGAAAATGTATATTTACTTTTACCCATTGTATTTGCCATTTTCATCATGAAAATATAAATCGATTGGAAAACAACGCTAATTGCAGCGGCGCCGCAGTTAACATTAATAACTGTCATTAAACATAGGGAAATTTATTTAAAATCGAAGATACTTCAATAATAATTAACAGTAGCCACGTTATAAAAGTGCAATTTATTTAGACAATTATAAATATTCCGATAAAATTGGTAGAACTCGGTTTGATGAAACTGAACGACTTTCAGTTAGAGTTTACGCGATTCATAAAACAGTTTTCTCGTCTGAAGCCTCTGGCCGACAATTAGAAGTCGTTATAGGATCATTGTTACCGACTGACGTGCAGTAAAGACGCGAAACGCGAATCTTGTTATTTAATCGCGTGATACACGAATTAAAAAGTTCAACCTCGTTGATTCCAATTTTCTTTTCCGCGGCGCGGAATTTATCGCGCAGGACATCCGGCGCCGCGCGACGGTGTCTGCGGTTTTTTCTCCCCGTCGCTGAAGCGTGAACTTGACTTTGTCGAAGTTTCACGGATGGGGAAGGGTAAAGAAATCCGCTCGTAAACGCTCGCTCGTGAATGAACCATTCCTCCGCGACTGGTCTGCATCTGGTCTTAATGAAAAAATGAAGAAATTCGCGACCGGATGCCCGCCGCTCTTTTTCCTACCGACGTTTATTCCGGAACTTCGCCGTCGAAACTGTCTCGAGTCATGCTTGGAAATTATTCAAATCGCTTCTCCGAGCTCTTTAACTTCGTATTCGTAAACGAAGTGCTCCACGCGTTTTGAATTTCGTTTCAGTCAGTCCCCTAGCGAATTCTTATCATCTGAATAATACCAATGACCATCGAAATTATTTTGCACGAATTTACATATTAGAACTTGACGTAACAGATGTGATACCGATAGATTACGTAAATCGATCAGGAAGATGCATTCGGTTAATGATCGAAAGAGAAAAAATTTGAATTACAGAATGATTGGAACGACTACTTCGTCTAATCGATTCTTCGTTAACTTCCCGTAGTAATTTCTGCTTGGGAACAAGGAACGGGCAAATGTTTCTTTTGTAGTTGATTACTTTAAGTGGACCGATTCGAACGGTCCGACGCATGTGTCGTTGGAACTGCGGAAAGAAGAGTGAGAGACTCGAAATAATAGAAGCGAAATAGAGCCAGATCGATTCTAATTTCCATTCGGAATCGAGTATGCATTATTTCAATGGTAACAGGGCACGATCGCATGGTCGACGAGCGTACTGTGTGCTCAGCATAATAACGTAAACGTCCTCGTTTCCTCGGTCCGTCCGTACTTAACCGCGACTGCGAACGGTAGGAAGGGAATCTAACAAACAAATTGATGAACGTAAAAACTGTAGTTTTCTCTTGGACTGCGTGGTTAGATTTTTTACAAACAAATTAAGCGCGAGATAACTCCCGATACTACAGGAAATATGAAATAAAATATTTTGATTCCCGTTAAATGGAAATTCTTATCCATTTCTCGATAGAATTTCTCCGGTAAGGGATGGCTTGAAAGAGATTGAAAATACAAGCATACGTGAAACTCTCGATCTCGATGGTGCGAACGAACGACTGGTTTCGAAATCTCGTTTCCCCGAGCGTCCCGTGTCGAATTTAGATCACAGGGTCGAGAATCTCGCAAGGGGGTCGACCGTGATTCGAGACCGAGAGATCTTTTCCTGATCCGCGGATACGAGCAATTCAGTGTCGCGCGGCGAGCGTGTTGCTCATTCGCCCGTGTACGTTTCGCCATTGGTTTCGTTCATAAAGCGTACCTTCGCCGAACCACCCTCTCGCTTTTCATATTTCTTCGCACTTTCGCCGATACAGACTGCCTTCTTACTCCTTCTGTCTCGTGGCTCGTTTCCTCCGTGACTCTGGACACGAACGCGAGGCGTTCTCCCAGCATCCACCCTACGACCTCGTCTAGATTGAATCGGGGGTGCCGCAGGCTACGAACGTGAATCGCATGTCTGATAAAAAAAGAAAAGCAACGAGGAAGGAATACGAACATCCCTCCCTTGTTTTGTCCGTCTCCCTTTTTCTGTGAATCCCTGTGGATCTCTAAAGGTTCGATCCCTCCTTCCCGTGAACTTCGATTCTCGACGTACCTCGTTGTCCTTTCCCTTGACCCTTCTTTATAATTTTCTTTTCTTTGGACGTTTGACGCAATGCGAATAAGATAGCGAGGGGCTTTTGTTTCCTTTATCGATGCGACAACAAGAATCTCTGATCAATAATAGAGAACAGTCGACTTGTCAACATGATTTGGAAACAAAATTGACAATTTTATAAATTCGACCGTAAGCAAATGTACTACACGAGAATACAAATAGGAAGAGACAGTAGGAAAGAAGTACGACCCTCTCGCATTCTCGTTTCTTGGCACATCTCCGCTACTCCTCTTTCTTACGGCTTTTGACAGCTGTTCACGCCTCAGTTATTTATACAGCTCAATGCCGTCGACCATTCATACATGAATTTACAACCGCGAGTGAATTAACTCGGATCGATGCATGATCGCGTAATTCCAGCGATATCGCATAATGCGAAATAACGATTCCCCCTCGCTCTTTCTGTACGAGCGGTTGGTTTACGATTAATTTTATCTCGGTCCCGATGATGATTTCACGCGAGGAAGTTGATATCCGGCCGCGCTGCGTCAGCCTGGTGCGGCCACGCGCTATGTGTGTCACTCCCGTTTCTGAATGAATGCACGTTCGCCGTTCGTGAATGAAGAGGCATCTCGGCGAGGCGGCGGCGGCGGCGGCGTGCGTTGCTGCGCTGCATGCACGTGAATAAGCCGAGCTTCCGCTCGTTGTACGTACCACAGCGCGTCACATGTTCACGTTCGCCGTGATATCACCGACCGTCGAAGAACAGCTACGCAATTCTTCGATGAAAATTAACAAGGAATTTCCTTTAGTCTTGCGCGTCTTAAAATATCGGTGTATCACTTTTTCAGACACCAGAAATTAATATCGTTATGAATTACAGAATTCGTCGCATGTTCTCAGATTCGACATTAAGTAGAACGCAACGCAGTTTCTACTTTCTACCGTAATCTTTAGTATATCTATGACTTGATACAAGGAGTGGCAATGTCAATATTTATTAAGTTGAGATATTAACAATTAAAAATTTGTATTCAGGTGATTACCCAAACAGAGGTACTGTTTTAATTTTATTTTGTAACACATAAAGAGAGGATCGAAACTTTTGTTTTTTTTTATACATGGTTCATTCATTAATTTACAATTATTTGCATACTCGATTACCGGGTTTGATTCGTTTTTACTAAAATATGACTCTGGCACTTTTTGCACCACGGTCACATTATGCGCACTTGGAGAATTTTTACAAAGATAAAATCGTACACGAACGTGACTCAGGTGGGCATTGATCGATTAACAACTGCTTTGTTTATCAGTTTCTTGGTTTCTCTTGGCACTTGGTACGTTCTTTTACGGGAGAAAAGAACTTTCCTTTGTTCCCTGCAGCGATCCTTTATTTCAATTGTCAGCTTTCTCTCGCTCCTTCGACGAGATGTTTGGATAGCGAGAATATTTCCTAGCGATAATTAATAACGCCTCCTCCACCGGTGGACACCGGGCTCGAATGTAGATCGCAGATAAAGGAACAATGTTGCTCAGTCACAACGTTGCAACAACGTTACGACAGTCGGTGATGAATGGTTTAAGCTCCGTTTTTCCCTAGAAGCTAAAAACAAACTGCCGCGTCGCGTAAGAATCTCGATATAAGGTAACGCGACTCCGTTCATGCAGCAAATAACTCCTCCGCGCGACCTTTTCATAACTCCGCGTTTCTCCTTCTTGCGAGATACCTCTAACATTTAATTCGCGAACATTGCATAAACAGGCGCCGTCAGTAATAAAAACAGGCTTAATGATTCGGCGACTCAACTCTGTTCGCCCTTCTCGTCGAGGAGAGACTACCAAGTTCTGTTTTATGATCCCGTAAAAGTGTAGATATCATTCTTAATATCGTTTCGGGAAAAGAACGACGAGATACAAATTTGCGTTTCCTGAAACAAAACGACAAGTTGAAATATTTATCTTCGGTGACATAAACTATTATTGTCTATTATGTAAGAAAATTAAAAGATACAGAGAATCGGACGGGATTATCTGCGTCTCGTCGATGCATGCCTCTCAAAAAAATGCGATCCCAGTGCAGTGAAATAAAAAGAGTGTTCCTCGGGATAAAAATAATAGAAAAATTCTCACTTCGATCCTTATCGCGTTTGATCAGAGGCCAGAAATTAATCGTACATTTGTCTCAATGAATTAAATTGGTGGGCGAACGGTAGACTTCATGGGTGCGCGAATGCTCCAGATTCTTGGCCGATGGTTACGTGGGCGTACGTATGTTCCGTATATACAGTCAGGTGGATAGGTACGGTACGTACGGGCAACCTGTTGCAGCACAATTTTTACCAAGGGTTCCGCCTCGTCTAGCGAAACTGACACGCCGCCTGTAAATCACACGGTTCGGCTCGCCACGGACGACGCATGCATCTTCCGTGGTGCCGACGCGTTGGTCCATTTGCGATCCGCATTTACGAAAGTATCCGAACCCGTTCGCAAGTCGCATTTATAAAATATGCATGAAGAATTCTCTCGTCGCGTTGCTCCGCCAGATTCGATCGGTCGCACGCCGAAAATAGGATTATACATAAGTGGATTCCGGCTTAAACGTACAAATTAGCGATACGAACTGACACCATGGCTGCTTTCAGACCACGATCGTGTCTGATCGCCATTGGAAAAAGTTTATCGTTCATTGAACACCTGTTCTGCGTTATAAATTCTGCACTAATTAAACTTAAATGGAAAATGGTTTATTGAGACAGAGAAGATCTTCAAAATAAATTTATTGTAAACGAGTGACACGAGTACGGACGAATTGGTAAAAAATAAATAATTGATTCGATTGCGATAGCGACACGTGCGATTCATCGCGTCTCGGAGAAGCTGGTGTAGAGATTCAGCGGTGATAACTCAGTTAGAACAAATAATGGATTTGGCCTTCCGCAGAGGCACAGTGGAAGCTCCTTTAATTCTCGGTAACGCGACGAGCGAAGGGTTCCTTAGCCGGTAAGCGGCGTTTAAAGGGCTGAATAAGAACGAACGAATTAACACGGTTTGAGCCTTTTAATTATGGACCGGGCCAAATCTAATTTTCCCTCGGATATTCTCACGGCTCGTTCCACTGCTTTCCGCGTCGCCTTCAATTGTCGTTAGAATTATGTGACTGTTTCAGGAACCAAGTATCCAGCAAATAAGAGTCTTACCGTCGTTACGAAAAAGGCTGAATAGATTCTAAAGTAGCTTTTGTCAAGATTTACAATACCTAATTTCATTCGTATGTGTAGATACATGTGCTATATGTACGATTAAAGTGTTTCTGGCAGAATTTAATAAAGCGAATGAGATTACAATGACGAGCACATTCCGATCGAGTATCAAATTACGGATGTCCGTACGTTGGCGAGGGAGACGGGAAATCGTGGAAGAATACCGGAAGTGGGTTAGCGTAATAATAGAAAATAGGTCGGTAGCGTACAAAACGTAGTAGAGGAAGCGTCATTCAAACCGGCTTCGTCCCGTGTCACCGACGATTCAATATGACAGACATCCGCCGCGTCCTTTCGAGTAACAGAGTCGGAGGTATGTCCCGACTTTTCTACACCGGTACCGTTTTATACGGGATTGACGGATCTTTTTCCGTTCGCTCGGTATTCTTGGATCGGGACGCTTTCAGGTGGCGAGTCCCGTCCCGAGTCGTTTCATTTATTTACGCCGGGATAATGGATGAGAAAACTGTTCCACGCGATAGACATGTCCCCGCGCGCGAAGTGAAACGATCGACCGGCTCGTTCCCAAAACGGTACTTTCATGCGGGACACATAGTACGTACACCTACCCCCGGCTGTGTGAGATCGCTCGGTTTAACGCCATTCAACCCGCTTCCATGTTCCCCGTATTTAATCCGTTCTTAATATAGTTCGCCGTGTAGGGTGTCGAGAACCGGAGCCGTATAACCTTTGCTGAACTCTCCGAGGAGGGGAGGCTCGAACGCTCGTGGAGAAAAAATTCAATGAAAAGCTTCGATTCTATACAAAACTAGATCAACGCTATGCCGTTGTTCAGTTCCAAGCGATGCACAGGTCCTTTTGAGGGAGAATTTCTTCTGCTTATGTCCCCGCAGACAGGGATACGAACGAAGCTGGTAACGTAAGGAGAAACGAAAGTAGAGAGAGTCGCGACGCGATACGGCGCGTCAAGATTCGGGAGCTAGGGCTAACTTTAGACGTCGAGCGTCGTCGCGAAAGAGCTACTCTCGTGTTATGACTGCGAATTCTTTACCGATAAATTCGCCAGGGCTCTGTTGCCACCCTTCGTCGCGTCGACATTTTTCATCCAGCAAAATATTTTGAAACGATTCACCTCTTCCAAAAAAAGAGGATAATTAATTTTATTAAGTTGATGCATGTATTGACCGAAGATGAGGTCTGCCGTCCACTCTGGCGTTTCAGAAAGGAGAAGGCGGGGAGAAAGATGGATTTATTTGTTAATATAACCGGCAATCTTGGTTACCGAAACCACGGAGTCAGCGGTTTTTAAAATATACGCCTGTTGGAGAATTTTATCGTTCCATTAACCTTCCGGATGGAAGGAGGACGCGTAAAACACTCCGCGGATGATTCTTGCTCTCTCGCTGAAATTCGCGGTGCTGATGGCCTGTTAACGGTTCTCTCTGAAAAAGAAATTCAACGTCCTCTGCTTTTTCTTTCTCTCTCTCTCTCTCTCTCTCTCTCTCTGTGATTGATCTCTCCGCGCCGGGGTTAATACGCTGTTTAGAACATCTTGCGCGATGATGAGCCAAACGTACGGGAAATAACGAGGTAATATTTATAAGGGAAAGTGTGTCAAGGGTCGTGGTGAAACTTGGAATTACCCGTGGTACCAAGTGTTTGATCGGCGGAATGTTCGCTGGGCGCGTCTCTCCTCTTCTTAAAAATTGGGCACGCGGCTTCTCGAGGCATGTACGTCCGCCGCCTTCGAACGCGAAGAATGCAGAAAAAAAAAACCGCTTCCGAAACGCAGTTTGGGTGAATCACATCGAGTTCACGACCCGACGCCATTGATTCACGCTTGGTCTCCATAGCCCTGTATATTTCCTTTTGTCAGCCAGTGCCACGCGTTTCGAGAGGCCAGACGATGATTTCACACGCTGGATCTTCTCCGTACCTCTATTTCTGCCTTCGTCCCTCTTCCTCTCTTTGTCCCGTGCCTTTGTCAGTCGACGACGTCGACGACGACGACGACGACGGGAGAGAATATTGTCGACGAAATTCGCGGCGACGGGACGCGACGAGGGCGAACAGTAGATACAACCAACCAGTCAACCCAGTCATCGTCTTCGGCCTCCGCTCCGTCTCCGCTCGACGAGGGCACGTATAATTACAAGCTTCCAATTGTTGTTTCCTGCCCTAGATAAATTTCCTGCGGCTGACACAACGGTTAATAAGTTCGAATCCGGCGCCCGTCAAAGCGACAGAAATAATCCTTTGTTGCCGTTTCAACCGAACCCGCCACGGGACAGAAGGCTCTCCCCAAACGTCGTCGGTGTCATCGTCGTCGATTCGCGAAAGAGATAGAGTCCGTGACTTCCTGGTTTCGGTGTTCGTTTTCTAAAGTACATTGTATCTAATCGAACGGTGAAAAATCTCGCCGTTGTTCATAACAGACGATAGTTAAAATTTCGTTCATTAATAATGGCAAAGCGATATCGACTGACGAAGCTTTATAATTAAAACCTTAAATCGAGAGCATTGGATAATTTAGCACGTTTTTTCGTTTTAAGAAACTAATATGTCATTGACGAAACGCGACGAGAATGGCGAACGGAGGGAGTCTCTTCGGGGTATAAACAAGCGCGTGAACGTACTTCCACCGTGTTCAGCTAATGACACGGTTCGCGAGTTTGTTTGGGGCGTTTTGGGTCTTCGAACGGCAAAGATTCAAGATTTTCGCACGACAGGAAACGAATCGTCGATGGGACGGTCCGATCGCTAATTCCTTCCGAGTCTAGAATTCCTTACACCAGCCTCTTACTTTCTTCGATCCATTGAACTCTCCCATCTTCTCGGGTTCTCGGTCGTCTTTTCACTTCTGTTCTTTTTCGTCTCGCTCCTCGGCTTTCTCTCTTTAACTATCTACCCTGCCGTTCGCGCCACCCTCCGGGCGCCACCTTTGGTCGCACTGTGTCGGTATTCAAAGACCTCATAACAGACTCCTCGCTCATTCTGTCTTTCACCTCCTCCTCGCGGGCCCTTTTTTCCACCTTTTTCTCATCCAACCTAGTCAACGCGTCCTCCCCGCTTTTCGTTTTCCTTCTTCTTCTTCTTCTTCTTCCACTTGCCGCTGACTCTTATTGACAAAGGTATGCGGCCCTCCCCTTTTTCCACGGAAGAGAAACGAGACCAAGGAGGTGCGAGACGGTGTAAGGGAGGAAGAGGATCCGGCAGCGGGGATGGTAGAGTTCGTGGAGCAGGAGGATAACGAGAGGAGCAGGAAAGGCAGGAGAACGACAAAGAGGCCGACACAATGACCGGCCTTTTCTCGGCGAGGTTTGAATATATCGGCAGACGCCGTGGAGGGGCATGAATTGGTAATAGAGGAAGTCGAGGTCTCGCCTTCCCCACCCCCGTACCCTCCCTCTGTCTGTCTCTCTCTCTCTCGTTCTTGTTTTCGCTCTACACCACTGTCCATCTCTCTTTCCCCTGTTCCCTCTTAGAAACGCTCCCTTACGTTGTTCCTCTCCCTTATTTTCTAAGAGCTCGGCCTGACTTCTATCTCTTAGACAATTTGTGCCCTTTCTTCCCCACCTCCGTTCGTCGTCGGGATTCCACCTCTCTCCTCATGGTCCCGTTCGCATCCACAGACCGTTTTCTCACGATCCATACCCACCGAATCTTCCCGCGCCTAACCGTGTCTCTCGTTTAATCGGTGCCTCGAAATCATCAATGATTCTTTTCAAATTCACACAATGCCTTTAAATTTCTTGTCGCTCCTTAATGGAATCACCGGAGGGAAACCGTCGTCGCAACTTCGTGAAATCGTTCGCAACGCTCTAGGCCTCTAGGCAGAATTTCAACCGAGTACGAATGAGATTGTTAAAAAGGGTGCTCGGTCGGAGAACCACTGGTTTCCTTAAGGATGCCGCGCATCCCATCGAACGAGAAGGTCTCCGGCGAAGAAGTTACTCATTATCATAACACCGATCGCGCATTCGATGCTCCCTTTTAAGAATTTTAACGCTATGGAAATTAAAGTTATGCACATCGAGTCGTCTCGTCCCTCTTTCATCTCCAAGTTTATACGATTCGAAGAATTTTTTCTCGTATAATTCTCTCGTTTGTACAAAATTGAGTGCACGCAAGAAAATACTATATTGAATAATATAATGGCACAATAATAGAATAAGAAAGAAATATACTAAGTGACCCAATTTCTGTTCGCGTAACAATTTCTACTCACTGGGATTTTTCTATGCATGAGCCAGTGAGTAAATAATGAACAAAAATTGAGGACATTTGCTATACTTGAATTCTTTATGAATATACGCAGTCAAATTAACCAGCGCGATCAGCCTCGCGGTTAAGCCCTGAGGAAGAAAGGAGGACGAGAATCAGTACTGTGATTTACACGCGTGTATCTCTGAGATCTTACGATCGCCGCTAAGAATTTCGCAATTGAATTTCGATTATCAAAGCCCGGCCGGGTTTCAGAGCGAGCGCTCGTTGCCCTTCGCGTGAGTCAGCTTTTATCGCGTCAGCGTCCCGATCGAAATTCGACCCTCCGCCCGTAACGAAATTAATTAAAACGGACGGCTAGTTGCCAGAATTGATATATACCCGCGACCCTTCTCCTATGGGCTGCCGTTCTCTGGTCAGCACCGCTGATAAAGTGTTCGAAAGCGCACCGAAATGGGAAGATTCCGGACGGGTCCCGGGCACAGACACGGTCTCCGGGTGGCGGTGAAGGAGAGGAAGGGGGATAGGAGAACGTTAAAGAAATTTCATCGATGCTCGAGCCGAGACACAGTCGCTCGGCCGGAAGTGGCCCGCGTTTGGTTTCGATAAGTGGCCGTTCAGAGGGTAAACGTCGATGGAGAGAATCCGACAAGGGGCAGGTGGGTCGGACCGAGGAACGAGATAAAGAAGGACCATGGGGTTGGAAAGAAGAAGGCCACGAAGGGACGAGGATTTGTTCCTGATTGCCTTTTCGCAGGAAATCGATGTCGGATTAAAGCTTCCCGGATTCGCAGGACGATTCGAGCTTCGGGGCACTTTCGTCGAATTTCGATCGCGATTGGCCACAATTTAGTCGGACCTGCGAGCGTCTTGAACGATTACGAGCGTAGAATCGATGAGGGAGGGCGGCGCGTTTGTACCATTTCGAGGGATCGTTTATTTCCGCGTTGCATATTTCTCTCCGTTTCGACCGACTGACTTTTAAGGTTCTCCTTTCTGGTCGCCGTTTGCGGTCTCTTTACCGGAACGAGGAGAGGAAGAAGAATCGAGTGTCTATCGAATATTTTATAACAATTCGATTTTATTTGATTTTTCTATGTCACGTTCTCCTCTTCCCTTCTTTTGATTCTCGTTCGCTCTTAACGACGGCCCGTTGGTAAGACCTGCGGCGCGGCGCGTTCCGTTCGGTGCCAAGACTCGATCCCGAAAACGAACGGAAAAACGGTAGCTGCTGGTAGAGAACGTCCGGTTCTATTCCGTCGCGCTCGCAGTAACAAAATGCCGCGCGCGCCGGGCATAAACTTTCTTTTTTTAATTATCGCTGCTTCGTTAATTTCTGTGCGCGGCACCGAGCTTGCAGTTTCCGGCTCGCGAGAAGCTGTATTGGCCCACGTCGCGCCAGGAGCCAGCCACCTCTCATCTTGGTAAAAAAACAAAACTGCATGAAAAAAGATCGCAGGAACGAGGAAGTGGATAGCCACGTTTTCCGGAATTAAAGCTCGACAGAACGCAAATGACGTTACAAGTAATAAACCTTTGCCTCCGGTGAAACCGGGCTCGTTTACTCGATGCAAAACAAATATTTCTCTTGCTCTCCTTACTCCGCATAATATGAACATATTACACGACGTTTAAAAGGACGCGAACATTTTCAATTAATAATTGAACGAACGTCACGTGGCGTTTGAAAAATTATATAAATGTATATAAAAAAAAAAAGACGATAACGTTCCGACGATATAGGAAGCGGAAATAAAAAGAAGTTACAGGATTACAAGAATACAGTTATTCGGTTTTCGAATTCATCTGTTGGCTGAAAAAGTGGAAGCCGCGATTCAGAAATAAGCGGAAGAAATTATGGTGGCTCGCAAAAGAGATCGATGAAGGGATCACGCTGGTTTAATCAACTCCTGTGGGAGCGGTCGAAGTTTTTCCAGATTCACCGTACAGATACAAAAAGCTGGTTCGGTCTCCGAAAAAGCTGGCAGGGTGGCCTTGGTTCCTCTTTCGTTCTGCGTAACGAGGAACGCGGATAATACGTTCACCTAATTGCGCACCCTTATCACTGGTTGCCGTCGCCCGAGGAAATTTGTGAAATTTCTGAAGATTTAACCGAAACGTGGCCGCCGTGTAACTCGGATATTACATCTCTCTGAGGTTGATCCTTCTTACCTCCCTTGTGTAGGATTAATGTATAAATTTCCGAGCTCGAAGTTATAATATATCTTTTGTACAAAAAGTGATTATGTTCTATAAAATATATTGGTAGGAAGAGAATTAAATTTTTATGAGCATTGAACGCGGCTTAGATATAGACAGAGGACGGAGGAGGAGGAAAAAGTGGTAGAAAAGAGCATAGGAAGAAAAGGAGCACGAGAAGAGGTAGCGGAAAGCCAACGTTGGAAGAAGGGAGAGTCGTGTCGCTTTACAGAATTAAGGACCGAAGGATATAAAACCCGGAGCACTCGACTCTCGCTCGCTCTCTCCCTATCCTCGATACCTTTTCTCGTTCCTTTCTCTTGTAGAGAGAGAGAGAGAGAGAGGGAGACGGAGTCTGCATGCGTTTGTACACGCCGACAAAAGCACGAACCGCACTGGAAATGTCATTATACCACCGATCTACCCCCTCGCGTATTATTTTTTAAGAAGAATACGCGCGTACTTTCGTGTTTTTCGATGCCGACCGAATGCGTGTGTGCTCTTGACTCGCACGCATCGTCGGCGCGAGAGCGCGCGGAAAGTAAAAACGGAAGGGAGGATCGTCGTTTTGACGTTCTCTTCACTCGGCGAACGAGGAGTACCGAATAATCGTGTACCACGCACGCCGCTCGAGTCTTTGATGTTCATGGTTTCTGAAGATGTCGATCGTTTTTAAACAAAATCGCGGAAAAACTGGTGGGAGATGCTGGTCTCTTCTTAGGCGTAATGTTTGCTTTTGCGTTGAGTAACTTCGGAGACAAATTATACGAGATCGATTTCCTTTTGCATTATGAACATTTTATTTCTCGTGCGTAACAATGGAACAGTGTGAACAAACGTATGTGAAAATTCAGGGCAAAGGAGATACAGGTTCACATTTGACTCGGGGTCAGGTTTCTAATGCTCGCGCGACAGGCAAAATATTAGGAAAAACGCGGAATCCCCTTTGCGGAATATAATCTTCCTCGCGAAACAGAAGTTATTATTAAGACGGTGTAGAATCGGTGAAATTACATTTCGCAAAGAAATACGCGAGCCATGGTAATACGATAATCCGATTAACGACCTGTTACACGAGCGCACTTGAGGAACGTATCGTTTGTCTTGAGCCTCGAAACCGAACTACGCCGACCCGTACCGTTACGTGTATATGCGTCCAGACAGGAGTCTGTGTACGCGGCAGCCTATCTATACCTAAATACGTATTGTACAACCGCTGTAATGCTTCTGAAGTACTTATCGGTAATCGAGACGGTTGCAGAGCTCGTACGAAATGCATACATTACCGGTCTAACGTTGCCGCATAGTAAATTGTCCGGGATAATTGGTGTCGTCGACTTTATTTCGAATTCACCGAATCGAGAATACCGGTACGGTGAACGAGTAACCTTTTACCTCGATCTAAATCGTTGATCAAAAGACGTCGTTACTCGATTTTTCATTGCGCGCAAGCTACGGTAATAAAAATTGGTTCGAAAAGTTTGCAGCATACAGAAATGGAATACCGGCAGGAGCGGGAAAGTTCTCGGTGTGAAACGAAATTCCGGGCAGCAATCGAGAAGATGAAATTTTAGGAAAAAGTTCGCGTTAGTCGATAATCGAGCAATTCAATTAAACGCCGTCAGTGGGCAAGCATATTTGAGATACGAATTTCCATTTTCGGTACAGCTTTTGCTAACCCAGTCGATTTGCCTGTATACATATGTACATACATATGTACACAACGCTGGTGGCACCGATGCATCTCGAGACAATTGTTAATATATTTTTTCAATTCATTCAAACCGTCTCTATTTTTTATTGGCACATACGTATAGCATTTTTGTCTACACGCGAATCAAACGGATATTGTTATTAGTTTTTGGACACTTTTTACTTATTTAATGGATGAACAAGAAATATTATGAACAATAACATAAAATCTCGATCCCAAATTCGTTGGAGAATTATGCGAACCACGCCCCGGTAAGCTATTTCCATGCAACGGGTCGGTTGTTACGATTCTCCACCACTTTCCACTATCACGATTTACCTTGCGATGAATTAATCCCGAAACAATCGTTGCCTGCGGGCAACAATTAAATTTCAGACGTCATTATACAATAATCCTTGCATCATAGGCAAATCTTCAGTCATGACTTTCGTTACCTACGAGAGACGAATGTTTTTGTATCACAAATGAATGTATGAGCTCCGTCATTGAAAAGACAATTTTCCATCACTCATACATCAATCGGGATTCGGACATTCAGTCAAAATCAATGCAACGTATTCCTATAAATCGCGTGTCCCCATGTGCATCGTTTTCCGAGTTCTGGAAAAACAAGAGGCATCCAGGCATTCTTTCTAGAAAGATGCGGTGGTCATGTTCAAGTCATTCTTTCTCGACGAAATAAAATTATAAGACTGCATCGATGACGACGAAGATCCTCGAAAAATTCCCGATGATATCCTCCCGGGATTTCCACGCGAGCCAGCCCGGACGCCACGCGCGCCGCGCCTCACCGCGTCGCGGCGCGCAACGGACACACCCTGTATATACAACAGGCCGGGTTTGTAGAGTTCTATCCTTACGAGAAGTTTCGCGTGCGTGTGTATGCGTGTTGGACAAGTTTTCCCGCGCGCGCGAACCGGCGTCGCGGCGCTATTGGCGGATCGAAGTTAGCGCGGGAGGCAGGTAGACCTCGTGTCTACGCGGTGGGGCGAGCAGACGGTACGGGGAGAGGGTAAAACCGAAGGGGGTAACAACTGCGTTGTACGCTGCGACGAGCAGCGCCGGAGGGGAATCATTTGAGGGCGAGGGGCAAGGGAACGAGGGGGGCGAAGCGTGGCGGGCGTAGTACGTACCTCGGGCATAGTATTACTACGCAGCGGCGAGATACTACGTAGTATCCGAGAGAGTGTAGCGCCCCGCGGGGTTGCGTCCATTGATCCCCCGGCTGTCCTCCTCGCACGCGTTCGACCGCCTCGCTCTGCCGTTCCCCGTCGCTCCGTTCCTCGAACCTGCGGCTCTCTTTCCCGTCGGCTCGCGTACGCGCGTCGCGTCGTCATCCTTCCTCTTTCGCTCTCCGGATTTCTCCGTTTCGCTCTCCTCCAGCCTCAATCTCTTTCCCTCGCTTTAACAGACTCTTCGTTTCTGTCTCTATTGATACGTCCCTCTCTGTTCTTCCATTTGTGCGCGCTCCGACTTTCTTTCCCTCGTCCGCTTCATATTACTCCGCGCCGCACCGCTTCCCTGCCCATCCCGCGATTTCACCTCTCTCTTTCTCTCTCACGGTTGCACTGTTCCGTCCATCTCGTTTCCTCCATTTGCGCGTAATTCTCTCTTCATCCCTGTTCTTCCTCCTCGTTCCGTGCCGCACGATGCGGAGCGTACTCTGCTCCGTTCACCAACGCAACGGCTCCGTTTCCGTCGCGTATCTTCCTCCTTCTCCTCCCTCCTCCTCCTTCTCTATGCTCGGGTTCCCGCATCCTCTGTTCCCGCTTTCGTTTCCCCGTTTTTCCGTCCCGGTCGCGCGCGCGCGCCATTCCATGAAGGGCCGACGTTCGTCTTTCATTCCTCCCGAACCCTCCAGCGAGCGTCGTGCCGCGTTCGATAGAGGCCGATGCCTTAAGCTCGAATCACGCCGAGTCAGCCGAATTCGACGACCGCTCGCGGATCTCCGAGCTCGAGATCCGATGAAAATCCTACGGAATAGAGATCAAAGAGAAACGGAAGAAAAGGAGAGAGGCGGGTGTACGCGTGCACAAGGAAAAACCCGGTCTCTCCCCGTTCGACGACACGACGCTGCGAAAGGGGCTGCGGCTGCGAGTCTTTCGATATCCCTCGGAGTGTTTTGTAATCCTAGCTGATAACGCAATGGAACGTAGCGCTGACTGTTCGAACTTATTTACGAGAGATTTATCCCACACTGGAGGATCCTTGCTTTTTCTTCTCGTTCCTCAACGGGTTCCCTCCTCTGTTTGCGGATCCTCCGTGGATTCTATTTCGGTAGAAGCTGTCGGCATACCTTCTTTCGATAGATTTTATTCTGTGAACTGAATTTCTTTTCGAGCCACCGTTCTTAATCCCTCTTGCATAATTTGATGATAACGAATGGAATATGAAGTTCTGGCTTTTCATTATTTCCATTTATTTCATTAGATCCAAAGTATAGAAATTATATGACGCAACAGTTGCGTCAACGTGTATGTATTAGAGTACCTGTTTTTTTAAGGCATCTACGCAATTCGCGTATGCACTGCTATTAACTATTTAAATAAACCGCTCAAATTAACTTACATTCAGTTATTATCCCAGGTTTCACACGAGCTGACCTTTGACAATCTATTTCTAATATACGACATGTTCCAGTAACGTGTTGACAACGTAGTATGCATAAATCAATGAAAAGACTCTTCCGAGAAACGAGTTGGTCATACATATGTATTATTAAGCTCCAAAGTTACTAAACTTTAACAACCCGTATGTAACTCCTAAACGAATGGATTCCTGTTTTTTCCTCGATTTTTATCAAATCGTGAAAAAGTACATGAACGTAAACCTAATCAATAGCCGTAGCATAAATTTCGTCGAAATCCAATTCATTCCTCAGTCCTCTGTTCTTAAGGATGTATTGGCTATACAGTCAATCCCAGAAGTTTATGCACTTCAGAAACGCATTTTTTAAAAAGAAATCAGACGTCGGAAGAACATTGCTAATAATAAACAACAAAAAAAAATTTTCGATTTTTCCGAGATTTTTCCAAAGGGTACCCCTTCAATTTCTTCCAAATTTTCGTTTTTGGCCAATAACTCCCAAACCGTTGAATCTACGGGAAAATTGTATAGAACCTTTCTTGTAGAGGACGACGAGATCTATAATTTCCATGTAAAAATTTTTCGCTAGCGTTAATAGTTAACGAGTAATTTGCAAAAAACTGTTTTTTCGTTTTTCGTCAATAACTCGTTAAATATTAATGCTAGCGAAAAATTTTTACATGGAAATTGTAGATCTCGTCGTCCTCTACAAGAAAGGTTCTATACAATTTTCCCGTAGATTCAACGGTTTAGGAGTAATTAAGGAAAAATGAAATTTTTTGCCAAAAGTTCACCATTTCGATGGTGAGACGGTCGGATATCGACAATGCCAATAAAATGCCAAATAACCATACGTAACTCGTTAAATATCGAAGTTAGAAGAAAAACAACTTTTATTTGAAGCATTTCTTTTTAATTACAGGAAATGCGTTTTTCTAAGGTACAAACACTTTTGGGATTGACTATATAGCCAATACATCCTTAATCGCATTTGTTTCGTCGTAACGACAATAGATATTTGAAATTAGAACCGAGCTCCGGCTCGTAATCATTCATGGAAGCGCACGCCCGCGCGAGTTCAAAGGGAATCCTTTTGCGCGCCCGGTCTCGAATCACAGTTATTTGCTCGCGAGTAGTTGGAGCGTGCCGCGATTTCTTTGACTCGCAGAGAGGAATGTCCGATACATGCAGACGGTTCTTGGCGCGCGCGCGCGCCTGTACACGCGTCTTGAACTTTTCCTCGTTCGTTGCGTCGCGTTTGCCGCGGAGATAGCGGAACGTCGATGCGGCTGCCAACCGAAGTAGAGACGAGATTAGCTCGTCCGCGGTGTATACGTATCCGGACTTTTCCAACCGATAGCACCCACAGTGGAAATTTTCGCTGGCCGATCGTCGAACTGTAACAACAAGCTACGCCAAACTGTCTTTCGATTCGTCCGGGTTCAAGGCACTCGAGCGTAAAGTTCAAGGCGAATCGTGCCCCGCAAATATGCTCGGTGAATAGTTTTGCAAACGATTACGTACGACGAGTAGGTACACGTTCGACTAATTCGCGTTGTCAGTCGTTCATGGCCTTGAACGTGTTATACCTCCCTTGCATCTATATCGTATTTCGTTGCAACCAACGTTCTTTTATTAAATACATGATTCAATAGAACGATGCATGATGCATACGAGTATCGACGGTCTATGAAAGTGGAAAGATTGCACCTGTGCCAAAGTCAAACTTTTACGTGGAGATTCATCTGCTACTCTACAGATTTTATTTATTACGCGTGAAATAATCGTGTGATGATCGTCGTTCGTACTGATGAAAACAGAGAATGGAAAATGAATAACTCGGATAATACGCGCGCGTCAAACGTGACGCGGGGCAATTATTTGCTAGGAGGCGTAATTACGGGCGTTCACGGGTGTTAAAATTATTTGCCGCGGATGAAGCTGTGCTTAATTGCCTTAGCGCTTCTTCAATGAGGTATGTACAGCCGGTAGATACCTCGAGGCGCGCGCGATGGCAATAAGAACGCGAGGGAGTCCGGAGGCAGAAAGACGGCACGAAGTTTTTTGCTGCGAATCGCGATGACTTGTCTCCATTAAGGACGGTATAAATTACACAGCTCCTCCTCGGCGCGGTCGAGGCTCGAGCCTCGAAACAGCGGGCTTATCGTCGCGCCGCGTAACGCCGTGAAACTCGTCGATTTAAACTTGCAAACTTTTTAATTACCTTTCTTTTACGCGCCACTTAGGCGATTCGATTTGGGAGGAATAAAACGCGACGAATGGTTTCGTTCATCGTCTGAGAATCGAGTAAACAAGAATACGAAATGCGAGGCAAATAATATCGCTAACGTGTTTAGCAACTTCCCTGATAAACCAGTTTTAAGTTTTATTAGCACGATCGTTTTTTTTTTTAACATGTACAAAGCTTCGGTCGAATAATGAAAACATTTAGATCACTGGTACGTAATGATTCAAAATTATAATCAACCCTGCGCTATGAAGATAAATTGTAAAAGCGAATCAAAATGCGAATATGAAATCTGCGATTGGCTCGTCTCCGGCTTTCAATTTTCACGCGGAAAAACGGTGTCCTCGTTTGTTTGCAGCCGCGTACCGTACACCTCCCGTCTGTACAGGTGCGGTGCAGTGCGTACGCGCGCGCGCGCGCGTCATATACGCTTCTCGTATGTACGTGCGCACGCAGTGTGTGCGCACTGAAACGGAGCCACATTGGAAAGTAGCACGACAGTGTTTACAAACAGTAAAGAGGTGGGCGAGGGGCGACCCCGCCGGGAAGGGGGAGAGTGCAAAAGCCCCGCCGGGTTCTACGGCCTACGCGCTGTACGCACAATCCCTGCGAGCAGACGCACAAGCACGTATCGTTTATCGTCCCGTTGCGTTCCTCGCCGCCGCCGAAAACCCGTTTCGCTCGTTACGCGCCACTTTCAAATTCCGCCTGCCCTTTCCCTGCCAGCGAGATCGCTTCGGTCTCATAAATCGCACGTGAAAAAAATGTTATAATACCCGGGAGAAATGAAATTCTATAGCCCGTTTTTAATTTGCGTTTACGACCGTGTATCGCGTGTTTCACTCGCGTTCTATCGTCTCGCGCACCGCTGCGACCCGTCTTCGACCCGACCCGATTCGATTCGATTCGGCGGCGGATGCCGGCAATTTGCGTAAACCATGATTTTTACGCGACAAGCTTCCGGGGCCGCCGCGGCGTCGAAAAGTAATTCACCGTAAAATCGATAGTTTACGCCCGCGCGTCCACGGAGGTATCGTTGACCTCGCGCCGCGCTAATACAGCTTCTCTTATGCACCCTCTTAACAGCGCGTTTGAATTATTAAATCGACTTATGGCCTAGCCGCGTTCACGAGCTCGGATGTCGGTACCTTACGCGAGAAGACCAGTACCCGGCTGACAGGCTAATCTACCGATTTGTTACTCGGTCGTCGCGACGATGCACCTGTGTGCTTCGCGTAACCTGTAACTATAACCGATTGATAATCGGCCACTTCGCAATTTAGACGCAGAGAGCTCCGATTCTCACTGATCCTCCTTTTTTTCATTTCAACCCTTATGAGATTGACAACACCGTTGAATTTCAATTTAACGAGATTTACGCGCTCGTATTACTTACGGATTCTCCAATCTGTGACCCTCGATTTGTCTGACGAAGAAGTTTCATTTCGCGACGTGAGAAATCGCCAGCTCTCGAAGGCATAAATTAAGCGTGGCAAATTAGTTGGGAGGATTATGAAATTCCGAATTATATATTACGAGATTCTTCGAAAAAATGGCAGAAAAATTATGATCTTTAGATCTTTATTTTTTTTTTCTCGACGCACCGCCACTCGTTGCGAACAGGGGCGATTGCTCGTAGACCCTTCCTGGACCGTCTATTCGTTTGCTCTTTCATATTTTCTATTGCGTCGTCCTGGGGGTATCATTTTCGACGCTTCTCATTAAGCTACACGCGTTCCCTTCTAAGCATTAATGCGATTAAAAAAAAAAGTAGCATGTGGGTAAATTATTAATAATTCATTTCAGGCAAGATTCTGTCACACATGTTCAAACCCGATTCATATTCATCTGACGTCAAAGAAATTTTTTACCAGCAAAGTGAATTTGAATAATTGTCTCGATTTGTATTTTTGATTCGATGCATATAAAATATAATCGATAGTAAAATTAGATTCGATTCTCATCAATAGCTAATAGATAGAAGAACGAATCGAGCAGATCTGTTAGTACGCATAGCTTATTTCCGGTCGGTCATAATCGTCGATTCGTTAATCGGCACGATTAAAAACGCGGGAGAAGTGAGTCGACGACACACGTGGAACGATAAATCGAAGCTTCCCCTGGTCCTGGCTGGAATTCCGCGATATTTATAGGGGTTATTCATTCGGCTTACCCGGCAAACCGACGAAACTTCACCCCAGCTCGTAGCGGCCTCTGCTTCTCTCTCGGGCTTCGCGTTTACGTTATTAGAAGCAGTTTTCATAAATCGCGCGCGTGGGCGAAAACTTTGTTCCTCGCGCGGAATTTTCTTCCCCGGCTCCGCTGTATGCGCGGCGTTCTTGAAAGTGAGGGCTCGTGCGCGCCGTTAATTAGCAGTTTCCCGGAGACTTTTCGTCCCAGGGATCACAATTACGAGTTCTTCTTACGTCGTCGTCGCAGACTGTTCGTCCGCTCCTTTTTCTCGCTTTCGTACAGCGCCGCCGAGGAAAACTCTTTTTCCCGGGATCTGGTTTCTGTAACACGGAAGAACACTCCGCCGCGCTTCGAAACTTTTTCTCTCGCTCTCTGCCCCTTCCTGTTCGCCTATTCTCTCGATCCCCACGCCTTTCGGAGTCGATTTTCCGTTCGCACTGCGCGATTCTTACGGATTATCTGTATCGTACGAGCGAATTTTCAATCGGAGCGCGAGGACGAGGCTTTTGTGCCGGATTCGAGCGAGTTTAACGGGGATGAGAGGATCGCATCCGAAGTGGCCGCATCCGAAGTGGTCACATCCGGTGGAACAAGTTTCTTCCAGGGTGTGCACTGCGAGGAACGAGGGGCTGCAGACGGGCGACACGTCTGCTTCGCGGGAATCTCCGCAATTATTTTGCGAGCTTGAACCCTGTTGGGTTACGAGGATGAACGTCACGACTCTCTGAATTACAAGATAAATAAACATCATTAAGTATTGCCAGTAGATTCTCGTTGTTCAGCGTTCAACATCCTTACGGGCCACTAAAGCTTCTTGGGCCTCCGCTTAAATATAAATCTAGTACTTGGGTGATACACAAATGTCTTTATGCGCATCTGAAGATAAACACCGAGCATATTATCCGACGGGGAATATAGTTTATTTTATTACAAGTTCCATGCGGTCGTTGCATAAAGTAAAAATTTCAAGATATGTACATGGAAGTACGGGGACGAGGGAAAAAAGGTGGAGGAAGAAGGGTCATCGGCACCGGGAAGGCCGGGGGAGAAAGAAAGGGCTACTAAATCTAAACATATTGCGTTAGCGGAGCAACAAAGAGCGGGCGAGGACTCGAGAGAGAGGGGGAGGGACAGGTGGCAAAAGAAAACGGGGGTGGGAGCCGAGGACGGGTGGCTTAAAGTCACATCGCAGACGTGCCTGTGGGAATAGAAAATCCCCCGTGGAACGGGCCTACTACGGACCGGTGGCGTTCCATTTATGTCCAGGAGCGTAGACACCTTGCGGAGTCTGGTGTGCGCCGCCTCTCCAGGAGCAGAAGGATGAAAGTCGTGAACAGGCTGGCCGAGAGTCGGACAAGGAGAGCGAACGTGGCCACGGAGAGAGAGAACGAGAAACCGGCGGTGGAGACCGGGGGGGATCTCCGGTTGCGACAGGGATACGACGGAGAAAGGAAGATGGAAACGGAAAAGAGATACGGCGAGGACGAACGCGAATGATGGAAAGAGAGAGAGACGAGGTCGAAGAGGGAGCGAGATGAAAAATCGTCTGCGCGCAGGGGTTCCAGGGCGTTCACCCAAGGGTGGGTCCAGCTCCAGACACAACACTCACACCCCCCTTTTTATGGGATGGTAAAGTGCCCCTCTCTCCTTACTCTCTCTCTCTCTCTCTCTCTCTCTCTCTTTTCCTGTCCCTTCCTCTTCGCCTCTCCTCCGACATGGCTCGCCCCTCTTCATCCCTTCCATCGAACACCAAGAGGGTGGAATACGCGCGTTTATGTTACGCCGTGCATTATTTCGTTTCGTTGGATGGCACACGCACAAAAGCATGCTTTTCCCGTTCTCGTTCTCTGCCTCCGTTTCGTTTTCCCTTCCTCGTCCCGCACGCTACTACAATTTTTGCTTCTTTACTCGCGCGTCCATCCTCTCGATGTTACACGGTCGTCTTCGTTTTTTATCTGTGCCAATCATTCCCATTTTCGTGAACGATTAGTAAAACTTTCTTTCGAAGTCCGAACGTCGAGTAGTACGAGTTAAGCTCTTCGTCGACGTATAATTCCTGTTACATTCATACCAAAACAATGATATTTTGAAAATTGAAACAGAATAAGAAAACAGCTGCATCGCATATTTTGAGTCGCGTCGTTCACCGCATGCGACTGAATCATGGTTTCGCGTAAAAGCGACCGAGCACGCTGTACACTGTATAACGTTCCACCGAATCAGCGAATTTCGCCGGTGAATTTGGCCGTTCCACGCGGGGTCGACGCGGTTCGAAGATCCGAAGGGACACGCGTACACGTACGCGGAGTTGAGAACCCCTGTAATTAAACACCGGCAAATCCAAAGCGGCGGCCCATTAAAATATCCCCTAACGAGTGTGGGGACCACCCCGTAACCACCCTGTCTGGCGCAACAATGACTCACGCGCACCCCCGTGACTTCTGTACGCTCGGCGATCGTCGATCGTTCGCCACCTAGAACGTACACATTCGTATACGTGCATACGTATAACGAGGAGACATCGATTTCTCTCCCAACGAAACTCGTAACATTAAACCCTTTGGACTCTGACCGTATTTACGATGCGTCTTACCTTTTTGCCAAAGCTTAGTCTATAATCCTCATTATTTTCTAAACCGAGATCATCTTCGATCATTCTGTTTATTTCGAAAATTAATGAATAATTTGTACTTTCAATAGTAACAGGATGATTTCTTTTCACCTCCCACGTGCTTTTATATACTTCGTCAGAGAGTAACGTCAGAGAGTAACGTCAGATAGTGCGAACAGTTTCTCGCAGTACCTCAGCCTCGGCGTATCTTTTGGTATCGGTAGAAACGTTCATCCTGTAAACAACTAATGGCTCGGTTCACCTTTTTTCTTTTGTCTCCTTGCAAGGAAAGTTGAACAGTATCGAGCTGAACGATAGATCCGAAAGTGGGTAGCTACGTAGTATAAAGGGGCGGTAGGGAGGAAACTGGCAACGCGGTACCTAACGTTAATGAAAGACACGAGATCGCCTTTGTTTGTCGTTGCTTTTCAATCGTGAATGCGACTCGCGCCTGCTGCTGTTTTATTCATTATTGACGAGCGAAGTTAAATAGCGTCGCGAATTAAACGGACGACAAAGGGAATCGTTACCGGAGCCTCTTCGTTTCCCCTTTGTTTCTTGATAGTCCCGCACCTACCGCCTCCCCCCCTGTTGCCCCCCTCGCGTTCGATTGAACTTCTTCAACTTTCTATCAACCGCTCTTCGTCCGTTGATCACCTTTCATATTCCATTGACTTCTTTCCTCTTAACAATAGGAGACGTAAATGTATTACAGGAATATGAATATCTACGAGGTTTTCACGATTCATCGTGTTCAGCATTATACAATAAACGTGCTTTAATGAATAACCTTTAAAGAAATTTAAATATTCATTGAAATATATTGTGGCAACCCTTGCCTCAGTCACTAGTGTACTCCTGAATTCCTCCGCTTTTTGAACGTGCTAAACTCGATTGCAAATAATTTTGAGGTAAAGGAATCAATTGAAAGAAAGAAAATACATTATTCTCGTAAGTCGTATGAATGATCGTAGACACTTTTACCAAAAGTTTTGGCTCGATAAATCAACGTTTTAAACGCGTTAACGACAGCTGGATTCGGGACAAGAAACTGATAAAACATGCGTACATTAGCTACAGAAAGTATACGAGTAGGGAAATGTTAATAAATCGACTGGATTCTTGGAAATTAGTTGGTAAAGAAAAACGAGTCGCCTTCTTTCAAGAATTCTGTACATTACATTTTCCAATTCGTCAGTGCTACGTTCTTTACCAGCGAAAAATTACTTGGCTTAAATCTATCACACTCAATTTCTATGCGAACGATCTCGTTTTTTAATATCAAGATATTGAGAGCATTCCTTTGCGCAAACGACACGACGGATATGGTAGGCTAAAAATATTTTTTGTAACAACTGTAGGCGGCGGTGGATCGTAACGAAATACAAGTACCTAACCGCGCGACCGAAGTACATGGTAGCAGGCGGAAGAAAAGCGACGATCCTACGACTCGATATTTTATTGCGGTACTTTTACGAGCGACTCGCGAGACCCTCGGTTATTTACTTGTACGGTACTTTCGCCGCGGTGTATATGGAATTCCGAGTGCTTTCGGGGGATGTTCCCTGTAAATGTAGGGATCCAAGGAGGATCGAGCCTTTAATTGTGATTAATAAACTCGACAGGTTTATATCGATATGAACGTAAAGATGAGAATTCCGGACGAAGATCTTATGCGATTATGTTTTAGTATGTTATATTTAATGCATACGCATAATTCGTATTTGTGCAGTTTGTGCGTGCAATGACGAAGCAAAATTTGATTACGTAGTTGTATATACGAATATCGAATCGCGAAGGGATCCATTTCAATGACCATAAACCTTCGGTACAGTAAATTGATTTTAAAAAGATAAAACATATAGGATAAGCCCTCTAACAATCCCCCGAGATCTCTGGAGAGCTCATATTTTCCGACGAAGCGGTGCAGTCCGAAAAAAAGAAAAAAAAAAAAACGAAGAGGAGATAGAAAGTCGCTATTGACTGGCGCGCTGCCGAAACGTGCCATAATGTTTGCGGAATAAAATTGACATAAAACCGACATAAAATCGACGCGATACTCGGCCGCTAGATCCAATAACATTTTCCAGGAACGGCTCGGAGGTTTCGGGTATTCTTGCATCCTCCCACCCGTCCGACGTCTTCATCGTCGGTGTTAAATTTTTATTTTCGCCACTACTAATCCGCCCTTTCCTCCGTCCCGCGTGAAATTATCTTCTGGAATCACCTTATCCGCGTATATTTACCCTTTCTCGCTCGACATCCCCTTTTCCTTTTTTTTTTCCCCTCTCTTTCTCCATCTGGCTCGTTGGTTCATCCCTTCGCGCGATTTATACGCGTCGCGCGGAACGACGGGAACGCGGCGGGGTGTCGTTTCCTAATTACGAGATGAGAAAGAATTACCAGGTCGGTGCGTGGATCCCCGTAGGCGTGAGACGCATTCGTACGACCGCGTGAAAATGTTACCGAGAAACGTATTTAATGTGCATAATACATCGCGCACGCATACGTCGTGTAAACTTCATTAGACTCCATAAAGAAATATCCCCTGAAGAGTCATTAGGTTTTGCCAAATTATTCATTTCTCCAATTTGATAATTTTTATTTTAAATCAATGTCCTCATTTTCCTTGGATATTCTTATAGTGTCAGATTATACGTCATGGAAATCTACAGAAAGTTCGGAACGGATCGCGAGGTGAATTAGGTACCTGCGATAGCGGGTATAGTTGAGCGTCGTAACGCGGAAGAAGAACATTATTAACTGCATCGCGGGACAAACAGAATAGACGTTGTTTGGTCGTTTGCAAACAGCCATTTACAGTGACGAACAACAAAATTGCATTTCCTCGCTCGGCATACCGACGGATAATGATCGAAATAACCGGGATAAATTGAAGTGCGGACGTGCTTCGCAAAATTCCTGCCGCGGGAAAACGAAGTTTAATCCCGAACGAGTCCCCGAGCCGAATCGGAGACCGAGCGAGGGGACATTCGTCGAATTTTCTGACTCAAACGATTCCGGTCACGATGTCTCGCCCGTTCCTATTTTTCGCGTACGCAGCCAGTAATTTGTCGAGGCATGATAAGCCGCCTAATTAGGACAACGACAGATGGTGCTTAGAGTGGCAGCGAAGGGTGGACCCGTTAGTCGACGGGAGTAATTCAGAGAGTGACTCGAGAACCGAGCGCGGAGCGAGGATGGCGAGCGCCTCGTTCCGTCGAAACGACGGGAAAATGTACAGAACTTGTAACGAGCCGTAAGCAAAATGTAACGAGTTTCCAAATAACTCTCGTTGTTATCCCGTCCTTCCGTCGCGTCGCGTGACGTTCGCATCGGCCCGAATTCAAGCTAGTGGCAATGACCATCATCGGTCATGGAAAGGGTCGGGGACGACGACGGGCGGTTGGTCCGAAAGCGCTCGGTTCATTACCGTCCCTACGCTCTCGATCGAAAAGTTGCAATTTGCTTTATTAAAATACGTTTGCGTCGGCGCTCGTTACATCCTCTCGAAATTAACAATCGGGCCCTCAAGTCTTGCTACGGTTAACGTTGTCGGTACGTGACCAATGGACGCAGAACGTACCGTGCGAAAGGACATCTTGCAAAAATTGCATCATCGAATGGAACACCGAAAACCGTCCCAATTTGCCCTCGGAAAATCAAATTTCTTTCACGTCGTCGAGTTCGACGATTATGAAAAACTTTGAGCAAATAACAATTTCAGTCCGTAAATAATTTTGGTAAAAAAGCGACGAGTACTTCGTAGTTAACTAACGTCTCCGGCAAAACGTGAGATCTAGAATTCCATATATGAAAATCATTTAAAACAGACATGAGAATTGGGCGCTATCGAAATCTTCTGCGCTCGCCTGCACGGAATCGGAGATCGAGAATATCGATTAAAGGTAACCCGTTCGAGGAGGATTGGTTAAGAGGAAGCATTCCAACGAGTCACCGCGCGTACACGGGGCATTTCGATGCGCGCGGCAGCCGGGCAGTCCAGCGGACTCGGACGTCTCTTCGTGTAGGCGTCGTCGTCGTCCCCGACGCGACGATTCGCGGAATTTCCATTCGAGAAATGTGCCGTGGCACGGTAATAATGCCGGCCGCCGCCGTAATAAGCCATCTCATCGATGTGCCATGCTGGTCGACCGATCCGGAGGGGTCGGTTAGATGTGCGCGTACCTACGTACACGAGGCCGGGGCTGACCTCCGCAGGGAGTCTACGTCGGAGAGAGACTACTCGGTCGTCGAACTATGTGGAAACGAACTTAACCCCTACGCCGCAACGGAACGCGCGATGCGTTTCCGCGAAAGGGGTTGAAACAACCGCCGGGACGAACCTGCCACGGAGGGATCTCTCCTGGCAATAAACCACCCGGATTAACGCTGTCGATGTCGCTGCTGAGAACGCACTTGCTGAAATTCGGTATACGAAAACGAGCAGGATATACTTGAGACTTCATGATTACCGCACGTAACAAGTTGAGATAGTGGCTGATAGAACTAGAAAGAACAAGGTTTTATCAGACTTCGTGATTATCAACGTGATACCTGTCGTCTTTGTCTGGTCGAGCTATATTTTACAACTGTCCTAAACGCGTGGGCGTACGTTAATCATGCGGCGGTGTTCATAAATCACGATTCGCGTCCGACTCGAGGCAAAGAAATGATTCCTCGGTTGTGTCATATCCATGCGTCCGTAGATTCCAAGGACTTGAACGTTTCGGTCAACGTTCTCATATCGAACACGCGATGATTTTATACGTATGAACGTATTTATTGTCGCGCGTTAAAAGAGATTTCGCTGCGTTCGAGGACGATAACAGAGTCTCGTGCAATAATGGAAAATGCAAAGGCGTTAACGGAATATTTCCAACGCCTTCGTCGAGTTCCAACGATTTCTTCAATTTCACCCGGTACGATCAAATTAACCCCTGGCCCAATAATGCCATATGCTCTCTGCCGACGGAATATGCGAGCAATCCTACGCACGTGCATCCACGCGAGGGTGGTTTCGCAGATCGAATCGCGCACGTGGAGCCGGTGGAAGGTGTTGTTCCAAGAAAGGAGAGGGAGGGATGGAAAGAGAGAGAGAGAGAGACAGCAAGAGGAGGGTGGGTGGGGGGCAGCTGCTGCTCGGCACAAAGGTGATTTACCCCGAAACTAACTTCACCGAGAGTTAACTTGATGAGACTTCTGTCCCGTTCCGTCTCGACGCCTTCGACGAACGCCAGACGACGCGGAATACGTTCGTATTAATCAACCCTAAGTGACCGTCCGACTCGCTTCATTACGAGTTAGGGGAGCGGCCGCACGTGGTCGATCTCGAAACTCGATTTCTTTTACTTATTTATTCGACGGTCGGATGTTTAGTTAATGGACAAACCGATCGAGTGGACTCGCCGAACGTGAAGAACGAACAAAAAAGATGTTCGTCTGTCCGCGATTAACTTCCCTCCTTCTCATCGATCGGCTCGATTTAATCGTCAATTTCGAATAATTGGAATCCAATTTATTCCCGACGAGACTCGAAATCGGAATCAAAAAGAGCCGCGAAATGGAGAACCGTCACGGGGAAATAAAGCAGCGCGAAACAGGCTAACAAACACAGATTTATAGCCGGCCGCTGTTTACTAATTCACGGTGGTCACTCGTTTCATTCGGAAACGGTGCGTTTCTTTCCTTTTCTGCGTAAATACGCGTTCGCAGAGCTCTGGCCGAGCGGGCGGCGGCGGCGACGCGTGCGCGTAAAATTAAGCGCGACCGTGGAAATGTTATTACAAAGCGTTCGATGGTAATTCTACCTCCCCCCGTTCTCGCCGCGTCTCGCTCGCGTTCATGGCTGACATAATAATTTCATTACGTTGATTGTGCCAATATACCTGGTGTTATAATGTTTGCCGTTGTCTCCACGCGGTATCACGGGTCGAAATCGGCGAGCGGTTAGGGCGCCCATTTCATGGAAGGTAACTAATCGGCGTCGGCCGGTTTTATTTCGCCATCGCCGATGACTAACACCGGGCCGTCGGCTGCACTTTTTTTCTTTCGCTCCACCCCCCGACTTCGGTTTCCCTTTAACGCACGCAGGGTTCGTTGAACGATGAGTCAATTTTTACGAGACACTGTGTAGAGCCGCCGCGGCGTTTTCTCCCCCATAGGGATGCAAACTTTACTACGTTATTATACGGCGAGGCTACGCGCGTTTTAAATGATAACCCGAGAGTCATAACGCGAGCCATAGCTACGTTCTCTCCCCCTCTCTTCCTTTTTTAATTTATCTCGTCGGAAGCGGTAATTCGATTTTTACACTTCCTGTGGACGTCTAGAACCCCAAGACGTCTGGTTTTCTTTTTCCCCCGTTCATGGGAATATTTATTCAGGTCGCTGGCGCGTCGCGACGAGCGTTTTAATTAATGGTCAGAAATTATGTACGGGAAGTTAAATAAAAGGATCTCTCGAAATTCAAATTAACGAATAATAAACGCTCGTTCAAAGACCAGCTCCGTTGTTCCTGTTTAACGAACAGTGATAAACGTTACTTCTCGCGGCCGCTTTGCTTCGCGCCCGATGCAACGCGACACGACACCTCTTTGTTACGATAACCCCTTCAGTCGACGCGTCTGAATTATCTTCCAGAACGAAAGGGCGTGATAACGGGGCGACTTTCGAACATCGTTGTCTGCATTTCGTTTCACCGACGCCCGTCGAACGCACCTGAAAGAGCGGCGGATTCTATTGTTACCTCACGGGTGAAGAAAGAAAGTAATTTCCTGGTTAAGTAAAATTACGACATTCCCACGGCATAGAGAATTTTCTTTTAATAATTAGATTAGCGCGTGATATGAAAGTATGCGACTTGTTCGTTAGTTAAATTCAGCCGGTATCTGGAAGAAACAAGCACAATTTCAAGTTTGCTCGAATTTACTAATTCCCAGTCGCAACCCGTTCAAAGAATCCCCTCGGCAAGATTCAATTTTGCCAGGGGTTGGCGGTAGCTGGGAAAGAGCCCGCGATATTTCCGCAAACGGAAGGAAGATTAGCCTTCCGTGCTCGCCTGCTCGTTCTCTTTCTTTCGTCCCTTATCTGGTAGCGAGCGTGTAATTCGAGCGCAGAGGGTTCTGAAACGCGGTTCCCGGGCAGAAGGTGGCTGCTCACGGGAGGGAAGGGGAAACGAGGTAAGCGGCAGAAGGAAAAGGTTGCGCAGGAGGGAGGCGGTTGCTTCGTCGAGGAGGAGCATTTATAAAGCGCGAGCGAACAAACGTCGCAATTAAAACAAAGCCTACGGCATTTGTGCCAGCTCCCGCCGCGGTTTCGACCGCCACGGAGCTCCCACGGGACCCGGCCGAGCTACTACCCACGCAGCTACCTACCGAGGGGTAGTTTACGCGGCGAGAAGCCGGCAAACCAACGGGGACGCGATGGGGTGGGCCGCCGGCGAGGGAACGGCGCGGGCGGTGGAAAAAAACTGGCAACTTTTTTTCGGATAACGACGATTATTCC
The DNA here is from genome assembly GCF_001652005.2 of Ceratina calcarata. Classification (NCBI taxonomy): domain Eukaryota; kingdom Metazoa; phylum Arthropoda; class Insecta; order Hymenoptera; family Apidae; genus Ceratina; species Ceratina calcarata. The sequence continues at coordinate 775,322 of NW_017177008.1, forward strand.
GAGCCGCGCCGCGCCGGGCGACGAGCGAGACGACCGGCGAGGGTGACAACCCTTAACCGGGCGTGAACGACCGCTTTCTTACTTTTTATCGCCCCCACCGATCGAGTAGTCGGCAGCCGCGTTTCAAATGCGTGTTTCGTGTCAACTCACATTAGTAATGATCCCCCGCGTTTAACTCTTTTTCTGTTTCTGCCATTCTCGGATCATTCCCTAGTAATTATCTCTCACTGTGTAAACGTCGGACGTTTTCGTGTCTCGGAAATATTTACCTGCGTCGGAATATTACGTTGTTTCTAAAATATTCTAATGTCTCTCTAATACATAGAAAGTATAATAGTTCACGCTAGATTTGTCGATAAATATTTCATACGAATTCGCTGGAAGACTACGTGTGTTTAAGTAACGCCAAATCAAGATGATAGGAAATATATTATACGAGCGTATATGTGTAGGAAAACCGGTGAAGTAAGAAGAGTTTACCCACTCGTCGAATAACACACTCGTAAGCTTCTCGCGCGGTGATGCAAATGTTGCTTCGTCGCCTGGCAATTAGCAATGCAATTAAGGGATCGCATAACTAGCAGCACCGTGGAAAATAACGCGCAGTTCTGCCTTGCATCCTGAAATTTTAACCAAGTACGCTATCCACGACGTCGAGGCGTTCTACCCGGAATTCGGTGGACGTTCATATACGCCGTGTCCCTTAACGCGTTGCTCGACGCTATTTCTGCGATTCTCAGATTCACCAAAAGTCATTATTATTATTAAATTGTGTAGGAAATATCGTTTGGTCGGTGTACATTTTCACAAATTTCTTAATGCTGTATACGCGAAACGATGCCTGGGTACAACGAGGCGTCGTGTATACGCGCACGGGCAAATGTAAAATTAATAACTGACCCCACGTCTTCGCGCCCCTTCATCCTCCGTTAGCCGTGTAGACAAATATTTCCTCGGTGCCGGACCGAGCCGAGCCGAGCCGCGATCCGATCATGTTCCCCCTATGAATGTTTTAGGCAAATTAATATTATACCCCGACCCTCCGATCGATCCTTCTCCCGTCCGCCCCGATAAATTGATCGTTTAATCGGATACGGTTTCGTGAGAGTCGGTCGTGCAATCTAACAGCACTTTTTTGTTTTCACGAACGCGCTTTGCCATAGCAATTTTCTCCCGCGATGCGAAAGATTTCTGTTTCAAGAATTTTGAAACCCTTCTTCGCAGGGGTCGTTAATCTCCATTATAACCAGGTTTCCAATTAGACGTTTCCGAATCAACTTTATATTCCATACATTTCGGCTTCGGTTCTTAAAAAGAAAGTAGATTCTATTTTATCTAATACAGCATCTTCGTCACGCGAAAGTCTATAAGTCTTGACAGTGACGTTCGGTAAGCTGTTATAGAAATTCGAACGGAACAAGAGAGAGCGTCAGTAATTAGATATAGCGATTATTGCGGTCCGTTTCTGCGCGGAAATTCATCCTCGCTCGATTGCATCCAAACAGATAATCGGGCACGGTTTCCTCGGCGATGCCAACGCTAAAGCTGCTTTTCTCTCCAGACGTTCGACAGGAATTACAGTCTAGAATCTAGAGGCTAGACTTCAGAGTTCGACGATGGCTTGCGTCGTCTTACCTAGCTACGGGAATACCATCGGTGACAAAGAACAGGCCCGATTAACTCGGCGAATCGCGGATCAGTAGTGTCTCGTTACCGCGTGAAAGCGTAGAACGACGAATTTCGCATACACCGTTTAATTGTGCGTATCGTCTTTCCCAGAGATTAGGCGAATCGACGTGAGAACGTCGATTCGTCGTCGGTAGCATACCTCGGAAAATTGAAACAAGAGAATATTTTAAGGATGTATTGGCTATACCGTAAATATAAAAAGTTTATGTACCTTAGAAAAACGCATTTTCGGCGGGATGAATTTATTTTTTAAAAGAATGCTGCTTCAAAACTGCCTCGAAAGGGAATTATTACTTGGCTTCGCGCGTTATATCGGCGCGGGAACGAGGTAATTCGCGGGAGACGCAGGTAAATAGTTTGACGGGTGCTGAGTAGACTACCAGCGTTATAGTTTCGTCGCTCGTTCGTTCCGAGAGATTAATTTAGCCGCTATATCGGCGAAAGAAACGTGGAAAGTTAGAGCCCAGATAAACATGCCACCAGATTATACCTGTTGCCTGCTATTCCGTTCGCTCTCTCGTCCTCTCTACTTCCCTCTCATTTTCATCTCTCCACTATTCCCGATTGTTTTCATTATAAAATTTTTCTACTAGTATAGATGAGTCGTTGAGAAGTCAATGTATCATCCGCTTGAAAGAAAAAAATAACATAAAGGTAACAGGTTCTCCTTTAAAGAAGTCTCTCTCAGTTTATTTGTCAACGAGGGGGTAAATAAATAACAGATTTGGAGGAGGAGCAGGAAGGGGGCAGGCCCGTTGTCTCAGTTCGCTGGCAGCGAGACGAAGAGAATCCTGATGATTGAAAGGATCGGGAGAGAGAGGTTGTTATAAGCGAAATGGAAATCGTCCTGTTGCTTACAAAGAAAACTTTTCCGTCGACTGTTTCCCTTTCTCGTAGCCTCTCCTCCCAACCGATCCTCGGTTGGAGAAAAAATTTCACGTTTAGAAATCGGTCGCGTCCGACGTAGAAAGAACCGCGGCTCGTGCTCTCGTTCCTCCCGATTTCTTTATCTTCGTTAGCGAGCGAAGGGATGGCGAAGTTCAAAATTCAACGAACGCGCGCGCCAATTGTCGCGGCTGTGTAGCAAGGCGAATCGGAAGGAAACGCTGAGGGACGACGAAGATAAAAGTACAGGAAAATAAGGGAGGAAGTCGAGGTTCCTAGGGTTAAGACGCTCGGCACCGGGCCAGACAGACAGATGTACAGGCGGGGGGTGCAGACGGAGGCTCGAGAAGTGGTAACACCCATGTAGCAATGGGACTAATTTAAAAATTGAAAACAATATTGAAACACACGTGATTTCAATACTTCTTAAGAGCAACGAGTACATAGTTGAGGTTTTACAGACAAATCTTGTTTAGTATATTCTTTTAAACGATATGAGAATATGATTAGATTTTTAATGAATTGATTCTTCAATGGCGATACTTTATAATCGTACAACATTTGTTACACACAGATTTTGTTTTCTTCTACGTAACACGTACGTAACGACACGTTACGATTAGAAATTAGCAACCGTGGCAGGCAACTTCCGATACTAATTACTACTTCGAACATCCTGTATCCGCTAATCGTAATTCCGAAACAGGGTACGCGCGCTGCACATCGTCGCGTCGTCGTATGGCCACTTGGTTCGGAGAACAAATATTATCTTCGAGGGCGTTCCTCCCGCGAGAGCATCGTTCCCATCGCTACGCATCAGCTGCGTTTGGTAACGGCAGACGCCTGCGTCTGACTACCAAGGGATGGAACCCCTGTCCCTTCTTTATTCACCCACCGGTTTCCTCTTCTGCTCGCTGTACATGGATGGAAGACTACGGAGTTCCTACATATCCCCCCTCCCTATCCTCTTTGCTACCCTTTAATATTTTTGTTCGCTTCTTTTGCCGTCCGCTCTTCGTTCCACTTCGTTCGCTCAAGCTTCGCCCAAAGAAGAAGAGCGTTCTGCACTTAAGAACGCGAAAATTGCGATCCTCGATCCGATACCGGTCATTACCGTCCGAAGTTTTAGTCATGATTCGGTGCTTCATCGATTGGCACTGCTATCAATTTCTTGAAGCCAACGTTCTTTCTCTTAAAAGCGTCTCGATCTGAAGCACGTTGCGACTTCAAGATAACCAAAGAGTCGATCCAGCTAATTTGCTCATGGAACGATAAGTCTACAGTCCGAATAATAATTAAGACACGCGATTTTTTACTTGACATCGTATGAATCCAAATAAAAGTCCTGCGTACGACGTTATTTCAACGCGATATGCACCGGAAAGAAGCGGGAGCGTAAGAGGACGAAAGATCAAGATGCGTTTCGACGTACAATGGCCGTCAATAATAGGAACGCTCTTCTCGGTCGGTCTTTGTCCGCGCGTCAAATGAACCATTCCGACGGCCGATATCAATGGCCACCAACCACTTAGTCTAGATGACTCCTCTCTTCGCTTTGATTCCGTCTCCTCCTAGGTTCGCTAACGACGCGTCGTCGTCGCCAGGGCCCCGCGCTCGTAATATTCCCTCGCCCTTTGACACCCGGCTCGCCTCCTTAGGTATATTAGGCACCTTTTACAAAATGCCCACGACATCGCTGAGTGGATTCCCTCTTTGACGGGGCGTCGCGCCCATCAGGCGCGTTACACACCTTCAAAGATGTCTGACCCGCGAGGAGGATACTTCGTTGAAGAACTCTACTGATTAAATCAATTTGCCTTCGCACCGATCCCGTCCACAAATACGTAATTCCACAGAAAATTCAGCTATGCCGATGTTAATTGATGTCATTGACGTTAGGACGTAGACGAATCATCGCGTTACAAGGATCGTTATCAATAAATTGCGACAAAGAATTGTTCCGAAAATTCTTGACGACGCGTCTAGAAAGATATTCGTAAATACGAAATCGACTCCCCTTGAACGCTGATAACTCCTTTCCCGTTTTTCGTTTCCTCAACGAACGATCGACTCGGTTTTCCGCAGCTGCGTCCAAGCCCGCGAAAGAAATCGTCTGGTTTCGAAGAAAACTCAGGCTCGTTCCGAAGAGAGACACGTACCTAATAACATTCTGTACGTGACCATGGTAATTGCGTCGAAACCACTTTTCCAGGAAGCTGCGCTCGGCGTTCGGACGGCCGAAGCCTCGCCTTCGGCTCGCACGCGAAACGAACAGCGGCGGTCTTCATTTCCATAGAACGAACGAGAGGGACCTTGGTCAACGGACCAAGTCTGTATACCCCGCGGTCTTCCCTTTCTTTTTCTCCTGCGGCTCCGTTCTCGGATTCCGCTAGTAACGCCAGACCAATAAATATCCTTAATTTCGGACGATGTGAAGTATATTCTCGGAATTCGGGCTCCGGGACAAAGAGCGTAATCTGCGGGCCCTTGTTCCACCGACGACGACGACGACGTCGTACACCGCGGTAGGATGAAAAGGGGAGCGGGTGGAGAAAAAAAGGAAAAGGCGGAACGCGGTTCGTGGTCGTAAACGGTAACCCGGTTTCGAATTCGAAAAACCAATCGTCGAGGCTAGGCTGTTTTCACGTTAGGACGTTAACAGTGCGCCGCCTCGTCGCAGTGCGCCGGAGATCATTGAACTCTGTCGAATGAAATGCGAAAATGGAAAATATCGATGAGAAGGGGCCGGCCGCCTGGTGTCTGACAGCGCTGAATTAATACGCAGAATTTTCCATGGGCTCTTTGTGACGTTCGTTATTGTCGGTGTTTCCGTTCGTGTTCGTTTGATCGATCGTTTCTGGTCGTGGATATTCATATACTACGGATAACTTGATCAATCCCTGTTATAAACAATGTCCAGTCTTTTCGGCGATTTACAAAAGAACGCTCGGAATCGATGAGAGTAACATTATACGTCCATCAGTCTGCGTATTTTGATTACAACATTTGCTGGAGAACAGAAAATCTGAAACTGTCAATTACGATTCATTGGATAAAAGTGAGAGCTTGTCTGAGGACGACGTGACCGAAATCATAGGACGAATTAAAAATACGTTTGTTCGCGCGATAGTAAGAGATCGAACGGTGCGAGTATGATCACGGTTAGAGATGCGGAGAAGGAAGGACAGCCGCGCGGAGGAGAGAGCACGCGGCCAGGTAAGCGAAGACCAACGAGGAGAAAAAGTTGGTCTGCACCGAGAATAGAGTCAGGGAACGTATACTGCCTAACTAGGCTATCTATTTCTAGCCGAGCCAGGCTGTTCCTCGCTGACGCGACTTGGCGCGGCATTGCAACACAGACGAAGAGAAGGACGGTGGAAAAGAGGCGCGCGAAGGTCTCTGCCCCGGTGACTCGGTTCGCAGCCACCAACGACGGAAATAAATCCCGTGTACGCGGCTCTATGACGAGTCGAAACCTTCAATTCCGCTCTATTATTATGCCGCGTTGCAGTCGCAGTCAGAATTGCGATCGCACACTGGAAATGGCCTTACAAAGGGTCGTAGCTTCAGTTATTATAGGAAATATCAGTCTGAGGCTTGTCAGCTAATTAAGTTTCATCTAGAGGATAATTTATCGCATTTGTATCGAATTACATCAATAAGACTTCTTTATACGCGTACTCGATCCAAAACCTTGGAGGTTCCATTCACTTTCAATTCGTGTGCCAATGATTCATTCATATTTCCTACCTTTCGTATATCTAGTACCTCTGTTTCGAAACGTTTATTTGTAGCGGAATTTGGAAAAGAGAACGTAATTCGATTTTGATGATAGTAATAATTTCCTTGCGTCATGAAACCAGCTCATGATTCTAAAACGCCTGTGTTGTTTCTGTCGGTTGCTCCGAGTCGGTTTCATTGAACTCTACCAAGGCCAGACGAACGTGGATCCATGACGGCCAGTCGAGTTCCCGCGCACCCCAAATCCTAATAAAACCCCCGTGGACTGCTAGAAGACGAGCGGAGTCCCTTTTATACGCCGAAATCTTTCCCATGGGCAATCGAGTGTGCCCGGCCGAGGAGCAATGCCCCGGCCAGAACTCATTCGTATTTGTAGTTATCAGGGCCGTAACGAGGCCACTCGCACGATTCCTTTACTTATTTTCTATGCTTCCTCGTTTTCCTTTTTTATTGAAACCCACTGAACCGTACAGTCTTATAGAGAAATAAAGAATATCGCATGTGAGAGAACAAAAATTTGTTCAATGAATGTGTATCGATCGAATAATTTAGAACAGTACGGTCGCTCATTAGAATTTCAAATGAACGACGTACGAGAAAGGCGAAAATGGTAGAAGGGATACAGGAACGAGAAGTGGACAGAAGTCACAGACAATTTTTGTATAATTTATTTGCGGAATTAAGTAAAAATTCGGGTCATATGCGATCGAGTAGAAGAAATACGTGACGAGGTCGCAGCCGATTTTCTCTGACGAAAATCGAGTCGCGGTATTTGGACGTGGCGACGCGATGCGTATACGCGCTTGATGTTTTTGTTCGGAGAACACAGACCCGCACGCGATCCGTGTGCGTGTCTTCGTCCTCTACGCGCACATCAGGTTACGCGCGTCGGTGTTGGCCCGTCTGGCCTCTGACCCTGAGCGTTCCCGGTAAAAGCCACAGGTCGCTAAAATGGCACCAGACTTCTTTTGAACCGGTGCAGTGTCGTTGGCCCGTCGGTGACAGAAGGTCGCAGGTGACGAGGATCGCGAAACCAGAACCGGTCGCGCCTCTCTGTTCACAAAGAAAGGAAGAACGGAAGAGGGATGGAGATAAAGGCTCGCGCCCTTGCCCTCTCTTCGTCTCTCTCGTACCGGCGCTCGATCGAGCTTCTTTTTCTTCGTGTATCGGCTTCTAAGACTTCCTCCTCCGTCCGGTTTGCGCAAATTCTCGATCCCCGACGAGTCTTTCTTTCATCTCGACACCCCGCGGCAGACTGTGGGAACAGACGCCTGGCTGGTACGTACGCGCGCGAGAGAGTGGAAGTTATCAGAACAGAGGATTTGGAACTTACGTACGCGTTGTTGAGTCTTTGGGAATCCGAGAATTAATTGCAACACGTTTCTACAATCGCCTCTCTCGCTTCTGTTAAAATTAAAAAAAAAAAAGGACAATAACGATTTCTTGGCAGAAATTCGAACAGTTTCTATTACATAAACAAGACACTCTATTATACCAACACCGAGTTCAGACGTTGTAATTACCGCGAGAAACGATCTCGTCTGAGCTCAGGGATCAGCTTCGTTTCCGACCTTGGAAACGCGACCACGGAATGCTCATCGTCGAGTTTTGAAAGTCTTTTCGTAGAATCGATACTCCACGCATCTGTTGGCCGCATTACGAGGATGTCGGATGAATTCGTCAAAGCTCAAGGCCGAAATTATATCCAATTAGTAATTCCTATATTGACATTCATGGAACTCTTGGTATAATACAGCGTTTCGTCACACGATCCCGCGACTTTTCCGTTCCGTTATATCTGTAATTTCGCATAAAAGCGTTCTTCGGACGTTTACCCAGCATCCTCTCGTAACGGTGAATTATCCCAATGAAACTGGGGAAAAAAAATATTTCGCCTGTCTGCGAAACAAAACAAAACGAAAAAAGGAGAAAACAAAACGAATCCGCTTTTCGTGTCATGGATCGCTGTCGACGGAAGTGGAAACGCTCGTGGCTCGGCGATAACGGAGAGTGGCATCGAGAATCGGAGGCAATCGATGGTACTAAAAGCCTGATAATCCCACGATATCGGGGATGATCCGGCGCGGCGTGACGCTGCGTGCCGTGGCGTGGCGTGGCGTGGCGCGGAGCAAAGCTGAGAGGACCGGAGCGAATCTCGGGTTGGCGCGTTGTAACAGACGAAGAGCGACGAGAGAGAGAGAAAGAGAGAGAGAGAGAGGTACCGCGTGTGAATGACCGACGTGTGACCGCCGCTCGGTGGACGAGTCCAGACCAAAGGTTCGGGATTGCGGTAGGTCTGGAACACACCGGGAACGTAATGCAACACTCCGTGGCCTGGGCTCGCACGCGGAGCAAGTCAGCCGGGCCAGCTAGCCCCGCGCTGCACACTACGCGAACGGAGTGGAACAAGACGATCGAGAGCAGACAAAACGCCAGATACGGGTCTTTCTATTGCTGGTGAGCGCTGGCAATTTTAATGGGACTCGTCCAAGCTATTTATAACTTGAACTTCTGTCGAGAAGAGGCGCTCTAACTTTCTAGCTAGTGAAAATCACTGATCTTTCATCGATTAGTTTGAAACATTGACGAATCGTTCGGTGTCCAAGCCTTCGTTGCTATTCTTTATGTCGCTTGGTTGATTTTATTTTGATCTCATAGTATTTTATTATTATTATTGTTACGATTATGAGGAACGCATTCTGGGCAGTGTGAATGCGGCGTTATAAGGTCTCAACCCATAATTCGTACGACGAAGATCCACGAGATCGAGTTGTGCGATCCCACAATTTGTCCGTCCTTACGTTACATCGGTCGGCTTATGCCTGATTCATAGGGAAGCCATTACTACAGCTATGCCGCGTACCGGAGCGGATCGATAACCGCGGAACAACGCGGGTACGACGATCGGAAACGAGCATTCCCGGTTCGCTCGCTCGCTCGCTCGCGACCGTTATCCGCAGCGTTTCGTCCGCGCGCGAGCTTGCAGAGAAGCGTGAGACTGCCGTCGTACAGTGAGTACTCACTGCACACACGTACACGGCGGCCCTTTATTCGAGAATGCACAACGCCATGAGAACCACGTCCGATTTCCCGCCAAGTAAGTCGGTGAGTATGTACGGCCGCCCACTGAGGGGAAGGGAAACGTGAGACGCGCTCGAGAAGGAGTACGCTATTGCGGTAAAACAAGGAGAATGAATGAGGAAAAGGGTGAACGGGCAGAGGAGAAGATAGAAACGGCGGGAAAGGAGCAGGAAGGGTAGAGACGCGACGAGGAAAAGACGGAGACGGAGGACGAGGAAGAGGACGATGAAACGGTGGCGAACCTCTCTTTCTTCCCTCGGTAAGGGGTTTCAACGAAAGAAAGAACGAGACGTGAGGTGGGAAAGAGACGAGTGGAGAAGGAAGGGAAAAACAGAGAGAGAGAGAGAGAGAATGGGAGTGTGAGTCCTAACTGGATAGGGTGCAGGAGAGGGGGCGAGCATCTAACCGGCGCGGCGTGTCTGACCGCGTGACTTCCCTTCTTCCGTTCGCTCCGACCTGATACAACATACTCGTCGTACGTACTCGAATCCTTTCTTCCTCTCTTCGTCTGTTGCGTTGCCGAGGAACGACCGTGGATCCGAAACAAGTTCTCCGTCTATCGAGGAAGACAGAGGTGCGAGAGAGAGAGAGAGAGAGAGAGAGAGAGAGAGAGAGAGAGAGAGTGCTTCTCCGCTCTCTGTGGTATGCGAACGTTTGCTCGTCAGGCTCACTTACTTTTTACCCATAATAGGATGCTTCTCTAGTGGGTACGCATCGTGTATAGTTGGCTGATTCTTCAAAATCACGACCCGGGAAAATCACTCGCGTGGTTTTTTCGCGGAGGCTCTGCCGCGTACCTCACGCTTCAGAAAATTTTTACGATCGGTTTTCCTCATTCCCTTTGATTGTGTACTATCTTTGAACTAGAGGGAGCGAGGTATCCATTAAAAATTTGTACCTCATTGCAGTGTTTCGTTTTTTAATAAATAGCCCGGGGAGAAAATTCCATTCTCGTTTCTCTCTTTGTTACATTCAATTTAAGCAACAAGTTTCGGCGATGAGCTGTAAATAAAAAGTAATACATAAACTTGCTAAAAAACAAAACTGCTCTGTAAAGTAAAATAGTACGTATGGGAGAATTTTCGATTCTCCATTCATAATAGTTTTAAATGGTTATCCGAACGTGAACAGTTTCTCTGTTCGTTTTCGAAAGTCGTGAAGGGAAACGAAGCTTGCACGGATTCACGCAGCTTTGTATGTATCGTCTAGATTCTACGCCGAGGAGGGAGCACCAGAAGGGACGAAGTTCGCGATACACACACTTGGGTTCCCCTCTCGGTGTCTCCCCTTTGGTGCGGTTCTCCGTCTGCGTGCGCGGGGTTAAGGGAGGAAGGGAGGGAAGAGGGCGGAAGGGGAACAAGGGGAGACAGATGGGCTACTACAGACGGCGGATGGAGGGACGACGCCTCGGCCCGGGTTCAAATACCTCCGAGGGGCCGCGTCGCCGCTCCTGGATTCCTACGGGCTAACCTGGAAAACTACCGGCCCGGATGACCTCGTGCCAACGCCAGCGACCACATCGATGCCAAAGGTCGTTTGCTCGTCTGCTCCGATTCGTAATTTCATGTAACCGACCCCGACCGATGATCTGTGTCCATTGACAGGGGATACAGATATACGTATGGAGGATCAATTTTATTTTACGCTCGAAAATTTATTATACGCTTGAAAAATCAAGTGACAAATTTTAAAAACCTTGCACCTGATCTCGAATACGAGGACCGTGTCATTCTCTAGCGTAACTGTTTAGGAGAAATAGTTTCAAGGCGAGTTTGATCGACGTCACAGTGCGTGGGAGGGCGCACGAACAAAGGAACGACGGTTTAAAGCGCGAAATCGCTACGCGCACGGGAACCGTCCGAGGAGTAGGAACGGTTGCGTCGGATTAGCTCGGGAAGTAAAGTGGAAACGATCGAACGATCCTGAGTCTTTGTTTGCCCACGGCCCCCGGAGCCGGCTGGCAAAAAAACGCGTCTAGACGCAAGCGGCTCGCGGTGGTGCGCGACCCACGTTCGTTTGGGGGTTTATCCTGATCCGTCGAACAGAGACCCGGGACCCGTTTGCACTGTTTCGTGCCAACTACAGGCTGTCAGTGAACGGCAACTACATTCTTGCCGGTTTTACCGACACGACCCGTTCCGCGGTCGTTTTATCGTTCTTCGCGGAACGCTGTTTTTTGTCGCCTCGTAGAACACGCGATACCGCCGCGGCATTTTTACCTCGGGATACCCGCCCACCATACCCTAACGGCTTACGAAACGAGAGACGGCGTTCTCTCGCTCGGCGGATACGAAATCGTTGTCACATAAGTGCTATATGAAATAACGAATTCATCGTTTCGTTGCGGCACGATTTCAATTCTCCGTAACGAGAACCTTCACGGTCGTTAGATATTATTTAAGAGTCACTCTCGAGCGGTAAAGGGAACGGTTCCTTTAAAAAGATTCTATTAACCGGCCGATTTTACTGTCAATTGAATCGATACGCAGGGGTGGAGCGGTGAATCGGAGCGGCTCGAAAAGCGAATCATCGGCCCGTCCGGTAATCCCGCCAGCCTCTCCAGTTATTTACATTTAATTTTTCGCTCTTGGGAAATCGCGGCGCGGCTTTAATATATTCATAGAGCGCGGAATACGACGGGGGAAGGTTGAGTACAGTCACGAGCATACGTCCGAGTTCCCGCCAAGCGGATTCCTGGCTGCGTCACGTTGCCTCGCGTCGCGTCGGTTGTTGGCCCTCATTGTTTTCCCGCCACGGTGCGCGAGCGCTCGAAATCCCTACTACGCCGTTTGTTTCATCGGCCTGCTCGCCCTTTCTCTCGCCTCATCCCTCGCCGACCGGGCCTGCCCCACGGTGAGGCCCCCACCATCGGCAAATAGGGCAACAAACTTCCTGACCGCGTGCAGGGCTTTCGTTCGGGGACCTTGGACCCGATCGTTCGTGTGTCTGTATTCCGTATCCGTTCGCGCGCAGGTGGAGGAGCGTCTGCTCAAAATTTACGTGGCCATCGTCGCAATGGCCATGTGCGGATCTCTGTTTACATCCGATATTTTCTCCCGCGACTACTTTCCTGCCTTTCTTTTCTTTTGACCCACTCACGATGAAGTTGGTGATCGCAGCAAGAAAAATATGTATATTTTTTTTATTCCGGCGGATCAGGTATAAAAGTTCGCCGTTCTGTTCGGCAAGGGAATTGGGCGGGAATTGGTTACCGATCACAGTGTTTATGAAGACTTCCGGGTCATGAAAAATGTTTGATGATTGATCTACTACGTGACAATGATTAATCGACACGGGGGTAAACAAGCGCGACTCTCGGAGTGTATTTTTTCCGTGAGTCCAGAGTGCGGCTTCGAGGAGCGAGAAATCGAGAAAGACGGATGAGGGTGGAATTAGGGTGCCGCTGATCGCTCGGCCAGAGCACCCTTTTAGGCGCTCCAATAATGAACTTCTACGACGATATTTCTAATTACTGTAATTATTCTTTTTATCTAAAATCTGATCTGAATTAAAACGTATCAGTCGGGGTTGTGAGGTCTTCATTGAACAACGGAGCTTGTCATTACGTAAACAATGTTGCGAGAAGAAGGAGATGATTTTAATTAAAAATGTCCATTGTACCGTCAAACGCGACTGCTTCGTAATTTAATATAATAGCAATTAAAGTGATCAACCGTCTGATTCATCAGGCGATCCCCGGCATCTGGTTTGCAACATCGTCGATGACGATCGCACGCATTATGTATATCTCTCTTAACTGAGTTTTCTCTTTCTCTCGCACATGCACGCTGCTTGTTTTTCGAGCTGGCTCGTATTTCGAGTTTGCACGAACGACCTGTGAGAAACCTTCGAACCGAACTTAACCGAACCGGCGAGTGAAACGTAATGCTAAAAAAGGAGGAGAACGTGTGCGCGCGAACGACGCTACGCAACGTAGGGAACAAAACCGGGTCTAGAGGCGAAGAAGCGGACGCGAAGAGGGAACGAGAGGCGAGGCACAAAGGGTTAACAGAAACGGTCGGGGAGAGGGAAGATTCCTAATATCGATGGCGGTGTTTAGTCAAAGGGCCGTTTCATTCATCGGCTAAACGAGAAGATCTACCGCGTTCCCTTTCGTTCCAAGGCCAAACGCGTGAGCGTGCCCCTTTACCTATAAATCTGCGGAATGTCCCGACTAACAGCCTCGCGTGCTCCTCTTTTTAAACCCTTCCCCAACGTATCTCTCTCTCTCTCTCTCTCTGTCTCTCACGATCCACGTTCGTCTCCGTCCTCGTTCGCCGTGAGACTCGCTCGCGTTACGCCAAATCATTTGGTCAGTCGAGGAATTTTAATTAGGCGCGTCGTAATGCTTCGAACTTCACTTCGGGGACTCTCATCTAGACTGTTTTTGCCCGCGCGAAACGCCGCCGCCGAAGACATTTCAGCTCCGCTTCCACTCGCCCCATTCTCGAGAAATCCCTTCTTATTAACTTTTCAAAGAATTTGATAATAAACGTTGCGAACGCGCAGAAAAAGTTAATCGTTATCCACGGTTCGATAAAGCAGACATTAATTTAATCCATCTCGTGCCCAAGAGTTCTTCAGAAACATTCCGTCTACGTTAAACCACTGTGAGATAACGCCGTTGATAGAAAAAAAAAGGAACTGTGGCGCGGTGAACGGTGGAACACTATTATTTCCCTCGGTGAAGCATTGCGACGCGGGGCGCGACGCCGGGCGTCGTGATCGAGGGCCAAGCGATCGTTTCTTCGTTACTTTAATCACCGAATCGTCCTCGATTCGTCGGTTCGTTCTCGTCGGCGCGAAGAGAACGGGCCATCATCGTCCAATTTTCGCCGACGGGTTCTACTGCTTGCTGCTTTGCTCATTCGCTGCAGCCCTCATTCGTCAAGTCGCGCGGTGCCCGTGCTTGATTATGGCAATAAGAAATGAAGCACATCCCAAAGAGCATTATAACGAGCTTCGCGATGGTGTATCTCGCTGTCTCTCTCTTTCTCCCGTCTACTTCTTTCTTCTCGGCCGTTCATCTTCTTCTTGGCCGTTATTCCTGTTCACTCTTTGACGGCCACGTATACCGTGCGTTTTAAGAACTTCAGACCATCTTCTTCCCCCGATCGTCATCGCTCTTCCTGTACGAAGTCAGAGGGAAACGAGGGGCGGTCGAACCAGGAAAGATGGAACAACGCAGGTGAAGTGATGGAAAAAGAGAGGAGGGTAAAGGTCCTCGTTCGCTCGGAACCATCCCCGTCCTCGGCGAGGGAAAAAATTAAAGTTGCAACGCGTACCAACCATCCATCTCCCCCTCGGTACCGAGTTAACGCATTATGTACTCCTTACGGTTCCCCGAAACTTAATGACGGCGCAACGTGCGGCCTCGAAACGCGCCACGCCGGGGATTGCCTTTTTAACGACCTACAAACTGCCTCTCCTGCGGCCGAATAAAACCAACCTGCCGGATTTTGGTCTACCTTTTCGCCTTCTACCGCTAAATTTCCTCTGTTTCACGGCCTCTCTGACCTCTCGACGGTCAAGAGAAATTCAAGTGAATTCGATTTTGAGAATTAATTTACAGATATTCTTTAACGACGTCATTCGTTTCTCTCACAATTTAACATGATTTAACATCAACAGTTTCGTGGAATTGCTTATGTGCAATTACCGTCGTTTACGTGCAAAGCGGAGGAGCGAGCATCCTCGTTGGGTAAATGAAAACGAGCCGGCCAAGAATAATATTGACAATGGGCGACGTCAGGAGGGACGATTAGCGCGATCAGAGGTGGAGTTAATCTCGATATTGCTGCAAGAGGTTTAATTACCGAGAGGACATTAATTTCGTCATCCTCTTATTTATCGCGTGTCATCTATTTGTAAAATAAGTATCGCGACACTGAAAATGTTTCAATGCACGCGTTACGTCGAACTCCGTCTTTAGGTAGACGTTTAAGTAACTGTCTGACCACGTACGAACCGTTTCCCCTTATTCACTCTCCAACCGTATCTGGCAATGTGATTCTATATCTTTCATAGGAATGTCAGATAATTTTATTTTCAAAACAACAATTAAGATTAAATCAGCTCGAAGAACTCTAAATCCGATTGGGAAAAATTTAAAAAATTTTCTCGAACGTAACGAAGCATACAAACGAGTTCAATCTAGACTTCTACTCGTCGAGAAAAGTTTTTAATCTCGACAAACGGTCAATGTATGATTAATAGCGTACCGCGAGGCCTCACAGGACCGTCTAATTCAAAGGGGGTAATTAAAAAAATGCGGTCCTCTCGGAGCGGACGAATATTCGTCATGATTAGGCACAGAGGCGGACCGGTGCGTTAGCTAGAGATAGCGGCTCTTGCTCCTTTCTATTCAGATTGCACTCGGCGAATCTCTCGCGCGTTTTCATTCATGCTTTCAAGCGACCTCGTGCGCGAACGCCTCAACCCCTGCGGTTCTCTTTTTCCTTTTTCCAACTTCACCGTACGGGATCACGTATCTTGCAGTACCCATCTCTTTGTCCTGTTTCCCCGTGACTTTCGAATCGATTAGCTGATTTTTACTCATCCATTTTTCTTGAAGCAATATATGTATATGTTGCACGTCCACATAATTTGTTTCAATCTAACGATTATGATTTATATTTTCTCTGAGATCGTCTGTTTGCGATTTATAAAAATTTCAAACGAGCGGATTGCATGCGAGAATGTCCCGATTTTCTCTGCTGGCTACAAAAGCAGCACGTAATCACGTCGAGTACCCGCGCGTGGTTACAACGTAATTTTCCACGGTGTAAACGAAATTTTAAGTAATTACCCGAAAGTCAGAAGCCGTGTCCCGGAGCGAAGTTCTCTCCGGTTGAAGTAATAATCCAAGCTTTTCGGCGCCTCGTCAAGTAATTCATTAAAACAAAGGTATAATCATGACGCCTTAATTAACGTCCTTGACTCGTAAACGATTCTTACGCCGCCCGAGAACTTTGTCAAATTAAGTAAATTAAACCAGTTCCTTGTTAACCCTTGCATTATCATCATTTCGCGGGCCATTTGCCGCGTTGTTCGGGAACAAAAGGTTTCTGTGCCCCGTAAAAGATCGTTCAATGAAATTGTCCAGTGCGTCGGGGAACATTGCACGTCGCACCGCAAGAAGTGAAGTCGACTTGTGAAAGTTTCAAAGCGAAAATGAGAAGAGAAGAGAATTACGTGTACTTCGCTCGCGTGGGCAAACAGAGTCGGCTACCGCGTTTTAACGTGTCGGTACGGAGCGTCTGACGTCGTCGTCGTCGTCGTCGTCGGTCCGTCAAGACGCGACGGGAGGAAGAGAAGGTTCGAAAGAATAAGTCGGGGGGAGAGGGAGACGTAACGTGGAAAGGGTGGGTCGGGGGAGATGCGACGGTGGCGGTTGGCTGGAAAAGCCGCGGGCTCTGCTGG
The DNA here is from genome assembly GCF_001652005.2 of Ceratina calcarata. NCBI lineage: Eukaryota > Metazoa > Arthropoda > Insecta > Hymenoptera > Apidae > Ceratina > Ceratina calcarata. The sequence continues at coordinate 792,140 of NW_017177008.1, forward strand.
CGTGTGCACGACGGATACGTGCCTGGACTCCATTACAGCCTGGAACCACTTTTTTCTTCCGATAAAAATGAAAAAAACTGTCCCCCGCCCATCCCCAGCCGCATTGGCCATCGTATCGGTAACTGCTTCGAGAACCGAGTCTATCATCCCTTCCCTCGACCCTCGTCTCCACGGCCACCCTTTTCTTCTTCTTGTTCTTTTACTTTCCACTTCTTCTTCTTCTTCTTCTTCTTCTTCGTGGCCACTCTTCGAGCAAAGCTCCTCGAAATACGTCCACCGAGCATGGAGACACGTTCGCGTACTGCCTTCGAATAGATTGACCTTACCTACTACTATGTGCGGTGGCTTCACGTCCCCTGGCTTTTTCTCGGTTCAAGGCTCGACAACGGTCCACCCTCTTTTCCTTTATTTCCTCCGGTTTCCGCTCGCGTCTAATTCTTGTCTACCACGTCGGTATTCATACCGGAGGATTCAGGTGTCCGCTATAGGACGCGTGACGTCGACTCGCGTGTGGCACCTTATTCGTACTTTATCGTTGGATTTACCTAGAAGTTACATCAGGAGAGACGGGATGATGACGTTTTACGGTCTACCCGTCTTCCGTGAGATCGCGTCGAGATAGAAATGCCTGTAAAACTTACTGAAAAATGCAGTAGAACGATACTTTTTCTTGTAAATACATTTTTATCGATCTCTCGATCTCGTTTCGTGAAACATCGAGAATCGGCGATGAGCTATATTGAAATATTAAGATGGTTCGATGATGGGACACGTCAGCGTATCTTGCTTGGATTCACTGCGAGAGAATTCTTCTTATCTGCTCGTTATTAATCGCGAGGTCCGGTACTCTCGTACGACCGGGGTTATTCCTTTGTCGAGCTCTCGAGACGTCTGCGACGGAGGTGGAGAACGTTCGGGGATTGCTTTCGAACACGTATCTCAGCGAAGGACACGTGTATCCATCGTCCCTTTCTGCTGGCTTTCACCCCCCTCCTCCCCCGATCCCCACGGCTCCCATCGTTTCCTCCTTTATTTCCTACTTACGTCTGATCCTTGTTTCCGTCGACGTACTGTACTGATATTCGTCGAGGGCTGATTCTCAACGATACGAAGGGATTCCGCGTGCGCCATGGCAAAAGTGGATTTTCCTTTTCGACGTCTCGACACCGTACTCGCACGTATAAATCTCCGCGTTCTCGACTTTTAAACGTCGCTTATCGTCTTACGCGTTTCGCCGTTTAAGGTACTGTTCCCTGTCCCTTCGTTCGCCCGTCTATTCTTTGACTCTCTCAAGGAGGGTTTAATGTTCCTTTCAAAGTCCTGTTACTTGTATTTCCATGGGATACTTAGGATTAACTCGGCTCGTTTTCCGCGAACGTTTCGTGCAATCGTAAAGGGTTGCCATACCTAACGTTAAAAGTTGATCCTAGGAATAATTCAGATAAAAAGGGTAGACTCGCCGACTCCAGACGGTTCTCTCCAAAACATGTCGGTTTCAGGATCGCGATAACGGCGTCCGTTTTCGCCGATCCCTCGGTCCGTGGATTTCCAATTAAATACACCTATTTTCTTGGTCCCGTCGTCGATTCCTTATCGCCGCGTCTAGATACGCCCGCGACATGTCTCCGAGACACGTTTCCAATAGCGCGACGTTTCCCCCGCGATACGTGCACGCCGTTCCAGTCGGGCTTCCATCCCCGATATTTCTTTCGATTTTTCGTTTCGCATAAAAGTGCCCCACCATCCATCTTACCCGTGCCTCGGTAATGATAAGCCACCGTGGTCGAATTAATCGTTTTCGCAGCTAATTGCCTGCTCGCGGCGCGTAAAGACGCATATGGTGGCGTTCAAGAAACAATCACTTACCGGGGTACCGTTGCCGGTGTAAGTACTCGGTAATACGGCGATCGTTAACTCGCGGCGCAGGGTCGCGAGATTGTCTGATCACCGATTCATAAATCTTGCCGCGAAACGGCTACGCGGTTTTTCGCTAATTGTACGTTTCCAAGCGAATCGAAAAACTGCTAGCACGTTTACCACCTACCGTTCCTCCTGATGGTCTAATAAATCTCGTCGCTACTGCGTTTCCATCGCAACCACGAATTCATTTCGCTTCCCTGTTTTCAACGTTTAAATTAAGATTCAGCCGTTTTCCGCGTTCCGAACTTCCACCGAGAATCTCGGGTCGGACATCACTTCCTATTTCACCGAGATGTTAATTAGTAGTAATTGCACCGACGTCGAACGATCCAATATCGGTACTTACATTGTAATAAAAATTGTCATTTCCATTATAAATCAGAATTCAACCGCGTGTTCTTCGTTCAGCTTCGCGTTTTCGTAATCGATTCAAGTAAAATCTTTAGCACATCCGCAAACTTCGTTTATAATTGAAACATGAATTGGAACCGAAACACGAAATTGATAAATAATTCAGCGTATCTGTCAATCGGATTTTCAATCGTCCAAGAATGGACGTACTCGTTATATGGTTTTTAATCGGTGTCATTGATTGACGTGCGTAGCTGTGACCTCGGTTGATCTCCGTCGCGAATCCTTTTCAACGAAATATATCGAATGACACTCGGTTCGATTAGAAATATCGGGAACACGTGACGCCGGGAAACAGCCGGTAGGAAGCTGCCGGGCTACCGTGAAATCAGGAGGAACCTTTTTTTTTTTATCGGCCGTTCTTACCAGACAGCTACAGATTCGGACGAGATCGATAAATCCAGTTTATTTTAATACCTCCCACTGCGATCGGGAAAAAATTGTCGACGACATTTTTCATGGATTCATTTTGCATAAAAATCATAATTACAAGCAAGTGAGCAATATTTATGTGTAATGACGAACGGTCTCCTTTCCTGCCGAAATGAAGACACCAAGAGACTCTGTTATACTTAAGAACAGGAAATAGCAGGAGCTCGTTGCATCGTCGCGACTGAACGGCCGCGTGCCGTTCGAATTTCTCGGCATCGGCATGTCCGGTACGCACGGTAAATCGCCTCTCGTCTCGGTTCCGCTCGGCTCGGTGCAAGCGTTTTCGCGCCAGTTTCTCGGCTGCTAGAACTTATCCATCGCGCGAAATTGCTGTAACAAGAGAGCCGCAGCTGCCATCCGTATCTTCATTCTCTCTCTCTGTCTCTCTTTCTCTCCCTCTCACGGTTCTTTCGTAATTGGCAGCTCGCATGGTCATTCCGGAGGAAGCAGCACGCGCGCCGAGGTTTTTGAACTCGTAGCCGAAAGAATCCGCGCTCGCGCGTTGTGCGCAAGTAAACCAGACGCGCGAGGAAAAAGAGGAGACCAGAAGGGAAGAACGAGAAATGAAAAAGAGGACTAGGTGATGCGAGCGAGACGGATTGAACGAGAGTAAAGCGCGATAAAGACGTTTCGGTGCCTGCTCGCCATTTCGCGGTCGCGTTGCGAAGCGAGGAGAAGGAATAAATGCGGAGACATGCAATAAAATTCGTTTGACCGTCGATAAAACGCGGGATTTATCGTTTCATCGTTTCTTGGAGTCATCGGCATGTCCTTCAAATACGACAGGATGTATTCTTTGAATTCAGGATGTTGCGTGTTTAAAAATAATTGACATTTTCGGACGAACTGTTCGTAACGTTGTATTCGATTTACTCGAGTGCACATCTGATTCATTAAATTCTGGGGAACCTACATACGCGTCAGGTGTGCATCGAATTTTGAAAATCAGAAACGAGAGACAGATAGACGAGCGGGACGAGTAGCAACGGGGGAATCAAGGAAGTGTCTGGAAGTCGGACTCAGGAATTTCATCCAGTCTGGTATCCCCTCTTAATCGGTCACTCGTCGTAAGTGGCTGCGACTGCTAAAGTTCGCGAGACTAAGAGCTGTACGAGAGCTTCTGCCCTGAGCATTCTAAGATTGGAATTAATTATTTGTACGCGGAACGTGACGAGCAGATGCCCGCCCGGAATATGCCAGGTGCCAGGATGACACGACGATTTTCCCCGTCCACCGCGCAACGTTCTCCAGCGCATTATTATTATTATTATCATTATTATTAAACGCGTTTCGCCCGGGGATTTTGTTTCGATCGTCTCGTTTTGCTGTGAAATCGTCGCGTTAACGCCGTTTCGTCCAGATGCACGGTTTCCCTTTTCTCCCAAAAGTCGTCCTCCCGTTGCTTCGCTCGGCTCTCGTTTCGTTCCCAGTGCCACCTGCGAATTTTCGACGCCGATTAACACGATGGAATTTTAGATCACTTAATCGGTCGCTCCGCGAGACGGTCTCAGTTAATTTCGCAGTGCCACGGTGGCTCGTGAACGGACTTCACGTGCATAATTTAGTTTACAGCCATCAGCGTGTTCGAGTTCCGATGTATTTGCTGGGAAAGTTGACCCGCACGTTCAAAACAGGAGATTTCAACTCGGCTGACTGTCGATCATCGCTACCGAAGTATCACGGTATTTAATTTTAATCGAAACCGGCATCGTTTGAAATATCTACGAGTTTATACAACGTTGATTCATGAGCGGATCTTCATTGTACGTACACGACTGGTAGACTGGCGAATTCCTTATAAAGACTTGGCACGCTGGTTGGCAGGATTTTCAATTCCTTTCTTCCACGCTGAGAACGCGGCAACGGAGACGGAAGAGAAATCCCCGGGTGTCGGAGCCGGGGCTCACGTCTCGGCCATGGATCAACGCGATATTACCGCGAAATTATTGCTGGCATCGTGTACACCGCCGTCCATGAACATCCGGATATCTACTATGCAACGTGACGGAAAACGAGATTCGTTGAATCGGATTCTGTTTAAACGGATCAAACAAATCGTCGGACGTACTCGACAACGAGAAATACTTGGGCGAATTAAATGAATGTTACAGTTCCCAAATGGTGAGGGTCGATCCGTGTCGGTCCGTCGTCGTGACGACGACGCGACGGAATGGAACCACGAGGCTACCCGTTCTTCCCTTGTGGCCGCACGCGGCGGCGAATAATGTTTCGATGATCGATCGCCGATCGCGGTTAAGAGGCGTATTAATTGCACCGTCGATCGGTACCTCTAATTACCGGTGTGCACCGCGCGCGCACGCCAGCGCGAGCCCGCTGATTAATTACCACCGGCTGGCCACAGCTGCTAACCGAACTGAGATCGATGCCAGGCCGCATGGCTATTCTCTTTAATTCGACCCGATCGAGTGATTATTTTTCTCTTTACCTCCAACGCTCCCGTCTCTTATCTATCGGCTTCTAGTTAATAGAATTTAAAAAGGGTGGCAAGGATGCTTATATATATTCTAGTTCTAGTGGGGGAGGACTCAGCCCTTATGACTAACTACGAAAGTGAGTAATATGTTCTGGAAATTTGATTAGCAATTCTGTCGTTCATGAATCACAGTATAAACGATTGGTCGTACAATACGAGACGGAAAATTTCGATCCGTTTCTAATTAAGTCGAAGAATAAGAATTTCTTTTTAATACGTTTAAATCACTGTTGTTTTTCACTGCCCGAAATTGCGAATAACAGTCGATGACCGAGAACAGGCCGCACGCGTGCCACGCGAACGTGTTGGGTAACAACGATGAAAAAGACGTGGAGAAACGCACGTGCTTAAATTCGAAGAGGTAGCGAATGACCCGCGATTTGTAAACTCTCGTCGCGAGTCAGAATTCGACGAGAGCTTCGTAACGCGGGAGAACGACCTACCCACGCGAGGTCGCTCTTTTGTGCGTTTCGGACGTGACTCACGGCGAATTCATTAGCATCCGGTCACACGCTCCTGCGACGAAACGTCGATAGGACAATGAGCTCGTCTACCTGGCTTTTAACGTCGCTACCTCCTTCCCCATCTTAAGAGTTCTTTGAGAATAATTTATTTAATTCGAAGATAAATCTGACGTTTGTGACTCTCTTTCTAGAAAGATGAACAGGTGTACAAGAAGCCTGACAGTATCAGTTGAATCTCAATTATGTATGACACCAGGTTTGGTAATCTTCTGTCGTTACGTTATTTTTCTTAATGCGCTCAGGAGGGGGTGTAATGAAAAGAACGAGGAATGCGAACGAAACCACGCGTACCACTGTTCTGCCAGGATTTAATTCCTGGTGATTTCAGCGTGCACGCTCGTTTTCCCGTCGCGTGCACCGTTTACAGATAATTTACTGTTTAACGACAGGCTCGTCGAGTCGGTTCAAGGACTCGGACGGGGATTTAATTAGCGTTATCGTCCTTCGTCACGGCTGTCCTTTACCACAAAAAACTTCGAACTTCTGTCGGACTTATCGCGAAATAACCAGCGTAACGATCAGCGAAACGTGGAACCGTCGCGTTTCGACGTCCGGGCCGGGTAAACGATGTTTGAACGCGGCTCAGGAAGCATGTTTAGTTCGCCTCTACATTTGTACAATAAAAGTGTTGCGGGCGAGATACTAATCGGAGTTAACGTTCCAGCGCGAATGTTTCAAACCGGGACGTTTTAAAGGCGGTTGCCTTTGATTCTCGCGCGTCAGCGCTTTCGTTAATTTAAAGAAAGGATGCTCAGTACGAGATCCGTCGTATGATTTGGAATATTGTAATATTAAGTCCGATATGCCAGATTCTGTTCCTCGTTACGGATATACATCCTTTGGTTTTACGATTTTAAAAGAATAAGTAAATAAGAAGATATCGTCAGAAACATTCTAATTGCATTTAATATAATCGGATGAGAAAAAACATTTTCGTTTACTCGCAACAAAAGGTAGCTCGTTAACAGATTTATCTATTGATAATAATGTTAAAACATGTAATCTACCAATTACCGTAATGACTCGGTGGAAACGCAAGTTCACGCGATTTAATGCTAATCTGACGATTGTCAAGCGACTCTTGGAACGTGACAAATCCGTTCCAGGTAGCCTGTTTAAGAATTCACGCGCGGAAAGAGTCATTTCGGATTTTTTTATTCTCGAATAGCTGCTATTTAACCCGAGAGCCTAATTCTTTTGAAACATAATTGAAAGAAGCTGTCGCATAGCTAACCGCGAAATCTCTGGTGAATACACGCTGTCGGAACTTCTCTCCGGAGGGAAGGAATGTCGCGGTGTTACACGTGGAGGAATGCAGCCAGGCAAGGTTAATGACAAACCGATTCCCACCTCGGGACGACCTAACACGGCTTATTTCCTCGTGCATCGACGGTCCGGTCGTTGAATTTCCCGTGGCGAATGTCGCGTCGCGATTACCCGCGTGCGTTCCGCTCAAGCGTCCACAAAAAGAGAGAGAGAGAGAGAGAGAGGGAGTGAGTGAGAGGGATAGGAAGAGAGAGACGAACCGTGCGCCACGTGTTTCGTGCAAAACGTGAGTTCCTGAAGTTCATTAGCACCGCCACGCGTCAATGCATGGCCCAGGGCCGGCCGTTGCACGCTGGCGCCGCGACGCGATGCGACCGCACGCACGAATACAAGTAAAAAAGAATTCTTTTCGCACGTGACGGGAGAATTCGCGATCATCAAATTCCTTCTGTTGTTCAAAAACAGTAACTGACGCACGTCCTCTTATTTCTCTGCACTTTTTCCGGGAATGAACTTCGTCGCACTTTAACCAGTCAACTCTTCCCTGTAGTCGATTTCTGACCCGTGGCTTCGTTACGTAGAACAGAAAATACTTATAACATTTTAACAATTTTCGTACAATAAATATCAAAGTTTAATTGAATTTTAGACAAAATCTTATATCAATTTCGTCGAAAGCTGAAATTTTACTTATAATATATAACGTTAGAACGACGTGCTCCATTCCAAGTTTTAAAGTACAATAATATTGTGTTATAAAATTCTGGTGCACATCGTAAAATTATAGGATGTCTCGAGATTCATTTGATGGACATAAAAAATGATGATTGCATAATAAAAGCGGTATACGTCGCGGAAAGTTTTGGTAATCGGATCTGTACGTCCGTGATGCGCGCCGCTAAATTTAACGTCGCCACTCTTTCCCCGCGAGCACCAATTAACCTCGTATCTTTATGCCTTATTTCTTCGTTTCAGCTCGAGGAATGCGAGGCGTCGGAGGATACTACGGTCAAGGTACGCAATCGGGAGTCTCCCGTTAACTCCTCGACAGAGTTTCTTTCCCACCCCGTAGAACGATGGTAACGTATTATCAATTTTTTGTTTCTTTTTTTCTATTTTTCCTAATCGATCATCCATCATCAAAACAGAAGATTATTCTCCTATCTTCTTCCATCTAATATTTAATATTAATTGCTTAGAAAATAATTTGAGGAAGTAATGGAGGGTTAATAATATGAAAAATCATTGGAGACGAGAAAATCTGTATGCATGACATTCATTTAAATGTACTTTAGAAAACATGATTTTGCATAGTCTGATTATGATTAAACGATTTACATTACTTGAAACGAAAAGCATCGAAAAGTTATAAGCTTCAGAAAAGAATTTCATTTGAATGCGTTCACCCTACTGAGAATCGGAGTTAAACGTCGGTTCGCGGTTTTAAAAATATTTTAGACAACGTCGACCTACATTTCGCGGTTACCGCGTCGAGATTGCATTCGCGGGAATGCCACACCCTCCCTATCCATTTTCTTGCTCTTCCTCGATATCTCACCTGATTCGGCCGATTTATATTAAATATCCGACTGTGCTCGATCTCGGCGAGGCGAGGCAAGGACTCGCGTCCAAGGGAGCGAGTGAATGCAATTACCATCGGCGCGGAGCGGCGTATCGATGTTGAAACTAGGCCAGCCCCTGAGAGGCCAGGAGGTGCACGCGGGCCCGTTAAACATGCAGGGACACCCACGACGTGTTACCGAGTGCCGTTGTCGCTTATAAATCGAGGAACATACCTATTAAACCGCGCCTGTGTCACGTCATTTGACGCAGTCTAATTCTCACGCCGAATTACCGAAGTTTCTTTTATTATTATGCAATATTTCTGTGATAAATTTATCGATCCGATCGATATGTAACAGAATTACGATTGATAAACGTGACGATCGAAACGTCGAGTCACGTGCCTATTTCGTTGCTCGATGCTGCACGACGGGCACAACTTCTTACCCTTGGCTCCACGCCTCCCTCGGGCGGCAGTCTGGACCTGACGTAAAGTATGATGCGCCGAGTAATTTTAATTACGCGATGCAGCAAGGCCTGAATTGTTGCTACCAGGAGTCTTCAGACATATTGGACTAATTCACGTCATTCAGACGACACTTATTAAACCCGGGAATGCCGTCAGCCTTAATCCTCGTAGAATGCAAGATGAGCTGCTCTCCGCGGCGCGACGCGGTTCACGGGAGGACGCGGGGTTAGGTCGAAGGGAGAGGAAAGGGATAGGACGTGATAATCTCCGGAGCGTAGTCATACTCTAGCCAAGTCCTGGAGAACTTTCCGTGTTCGCTTCTTCGCCCTCTTCGCTGCGCTTCAACTACGCTGCTGTATTTTCCGTTTGCCACTATTTTGACCATTTCCTCCGTTACGTCGCATTCGTAGAACAAGTTTTAACGATGTTACGCGCAGGGAAAGAACAGTTGCTTCGATACGGCAGAGAATGAAATCGTTGATATGAAAAAAAAGGATCGTAAAATTTCTCGTGGTTTCGTCAGAGTCGTGGACTCAAGGGCCGCGTCACGATAGATGCGCACGAGGATCGGGGCGGGAAGAATTCGAGGCAAATTAAAAAGGGCAACACCGCAGTTCGATAGGGGAAGGAGCGGAGGACCGTAATAATTGCATCACACTGGGCCACGGTAACGAAGGCGAAACAAAACGCTGCACGGCATAATCGGTGGATAATAATCGGTACGTGCGTCGTTATCGGGCGAGGATAACGAGCGCTATCGTTAAGTTTTAATGAACGCTAGGCTACTAAATTAATGCACGATCCTCTTCCTGTAGACTAGACCTTCACGCGGCGGAGTCCCGTGACGCGACACGATGGCCACATCTCCGTGACGGTATTACCTTTACCCAAGGACTCACGATTTCCATCAATGTCCAACGATCGTGATAATTACCTTTAAGTCGTTGACTCATCGCCCTGTCGCTCCCAACCCTCGTCGTACCCTCCGGTCAATGAATATTTATAGCAATTTCATCCACTGACCGTGCTTCCGATTTTACTCTTTTCCGAATCTTTAAAATTCTCGAAGAAGAACACTGGCAAAAGTTTTAATCTAGAAGGTACGATCACGTTCGTTGAATCGAGTATCAAAGGGCACTTTCTCTTCTGGTATCGTTTTCTATTTCACCTGTTCTTTCCACTCGGGGCAAACGGGGCACGAAATAAAAATCCGAATTTCGACGGCACACCTGAAGACACTGGCAGTCAGCAGTAGCAGAAGGCAATCTAGCAGCAGGGGTCGCCCTCGTGATCGCGACCCCCGCGGCGTTTCGACCGACCCGTTCCGAGCAATGAGACTCTCGAGGTTCGCAAAGAATCGCATCTGGCGAGGAAAAACGCGTTGCCTCACGAATCTCTGAATCCGAAACGGTCGGTCGTTCAATTTAAAACATCGGCCGGGAGTTAGCGGCGCGCTTAATTTCTTCTTCGAGGTTCGAGAGGAACGTAGACCAAAAGACTCGAGCGTGTAATTGCGTCGGGGTGCGGTCGACCTTGCGATGCAAAACGTCGATCGACGTAACGCGTCGCGATTCGTAGCGCCGTCGGTGATCTACCGTCGTGAAAGGGGGAAAATACGAGCCGTCGACGCTTCGATCTCGCGAGGCATCCTCGTTTCCACGAAGCCATTACGATTCCGTGGTTCTTGATCGCTCGATTCTGAACGACGTTAAAAATCGAACTACTCAAGAACTTCGTGGTTTCAATGTAAGCTGTAAATGTAAAAAATATTTGACGGACATTCCCAGTGACGGAGAACATTTTACTCGTACATGTAGATTGCCATGTGTTCTCCAGTCGAAACGGTTCTCCCATTAGCTTTTGATGGATCATTTCAAAATGACTCCATGAATAGTCGCGATTCCTTTATTAGTAACGAGCCTCGACGCTACATACATATACCGCGTAGGTCCATTTGAGCGTAGATGCATTTGTTTAACTTTTCATCCGGGATGAGTTCCCTGATAGGGGATCTAAGTGCATACCGTGATTCAACCGCCGGTCGGTAATGGATGTTTGCCGGCGGTAGAATGACGCGTAGAACGAAGTTTCGGCTTTGCATAAACAGACAGATATAGAATGGGAGCGAAGTTGCTCGGGAATACTGATCTATCTACTGTCCCGGGCAGATTTGCTCTCCTGACACGAGGAATTTCAGAAAAGCATTGTTTTTCCTCGTCCGAATTTTCGAACGGTGAGAAAAATATGACAGAAGAAAAAAAAGAAATATTTTCATCAGCAGTGACATGATCGAGCGATTTGTAGGAAAATCTTAGAATTCTCCTCGCTCTTTGCTGAATTTCTTTGCCAATCTGGATGGAGAGGGTAGACGGGAGGTATAGTCTTCGCATACATAATTCATTGGGAAGACTCGCGGCGGAGCCGGTTAATATAACCGCGGCGTAACGCGTCCTAATGCGTCATAATGTATAATAATGCATCGTAGCCGGGCGCGTAATGCATGAAAATGGTCCCGTCCGCGAGTGGCTTTCTTTATTTCATCGCCGCCATTAAACGGCCCCTGATTTCCTACCGGCCTGGCTGCTGCACCTACCGGTAGTAATCTAATTTCGCGGCTTGCTAGCGCAATTATATTGGCCAACTCCCCTTTTTGCCACCACCCTCGCGAGGAGGTTTCGCCCATACGTCGCTTTAATGGCTGCTTGTTAGAACGCCTGTGAACGTATTCAGTATCGAGATCCGTGTATTTAATCATCGATGCCTCTACGAAAAATCGTCGAACGAAAGATAGTTGGGCATTTATTGCACGATTTAATGATTAATTCGTTCGGTTCGAGCTCATCGCGTTCTCTACGGAACAGTTATAGTTATTTGCGATGGTGCATAGACAAGGAGCTCACTTAACGCTCTTCCGTTTCGCGGAACAACGCTACGTCGTTGCTCGTTAAACATGCTAATACACAGAAACTTTGCGTAAAGTATGGTTATTAGGGTCGTTCAGATTAGAGCAGAGGGGGAGGGAAACGACCGAGGGAGAGACGGCGAAGAGAGGGTACACAACGATGAACGTTGCGGCAGCGTTTCCATCCCCGTTAGTTGGCCGCGACGACAAACAGCTTAGAATAATTTAGACGTCCACCAGATACGGACCAAATGTTTATATTGCGGAGCCAGGCGGTGGTCAAATACCGAGACGAAAGTACAATATTGGACGATCAAACGTCGCGACTCGACGTGGAGATCTCTAAACTCGGACCACGACTCGTAATTTCTCCGAGTTTCCAGCGCAAACACCGTTGTTCACCGATTCGCGTACACTGATTATTCGGAAAATTGCGAGGACAGCATAGTTTCTACCACCGGGTCGTAGTTTATTCGATCATACGAGCAGTCGAAACGAATGGAACGGTGCGATAAACCGAGTGCGCTGGTTTACATTGTAGATAAAAGCAATCTGCGCGGGACAAAGGAATTTCGAGGTAATTGCGGTGATTTCCATAACGCAGCGTCGCAATCCAATATCGAGAGTCGCTGCGCGAGTGACCGAGGAAAGGGTTACCAGGAATTATTAAGTCCGATTATGTAGCCGTTCTCTGGGATGATATTCGGACGTAGGTTAAACGATATTACGACGCACGAGGCGATGTCCACGTGAGCGAGAGAACACGTTCGCGAAAGAGAGCGCGGCATGAACGGAAAATAATCCGTGCAGAACAAAATTACGTACATATGTGGTAGACGTCGTATTTTCTAATTACTGTATGAATATTTATGGTACAGTACGGTCCAGTTTATAACTTCATTTCTTTCTTAATTTCGTATTTAGAACCATAGATTTTATCTTTTCTCGATGAGATGTGATATTTATATACATTCCCATTTTCCATCATGGATAACGCTTGGATTAATGTTCCCCTGCACATTCGAATACCCGTAGATAGTAAATTTTCCTTCTCTAGCATGGTTCATACTGCGACCACTGTGATAGTCTATTAAAATGTTCACAACGGTACAGCTTAATACATAGAATCCCCTCTCGACTCTCATAGCACGTTTAGAACGTTGTATACGACTCTATCGACGAAAAGAGGAATTTCTCAGGCAGACGATAGAGTAATACGGGTACCCATTGACACCCATCGTTCGAGATTCGAATTCGATTGCGTGTGCACACCTAAACGTGTACGAATCACCATACGAAGAATCGATGATACTGTAGAGAAAATCCAAGTGGCACAGTATTAAAAGAGAGAGATTTCACGTGAATCTTGTCGCGGTACATTAGCGTTAGACCCCCATCGAGTTCCCCATGGGAAACGTTTTTAAAAACGTTTTAACGTGCGCCCGGCTCGATCTCTTTCATTTCTCCGTCTTCTTCTCTCCGAATCGAACCATCGCATCGATTCGACGCGTCGTGACGCAAATGCGGCTCCGATTCGAATTTCACTGGTCAGCAGGAAAAGCTGTACTACTTTAAGCAACACGAGGCTCGCTCCTTCTACCCGGAATTCATACGTAAATCCAATGATTTGTGTATTCGTGCTATACAAGCGTTTATTTAGATTCTACACAATAAGCAGGCTAAAATCAAGTGACTTAAGACGTAAATCAAAGATGAAACTAATCTTTTACACGATGCTGTTCGATTATAGTTTTATATACTTGTTACAATTCCACAGCTATAATCGGTAATTATTCACAGAGAGCTATCTATTCCTCGATACGATCCTCATGGCTCTGACAGCATCATGCGTCATCGAAACGTCTGTGACAAGTAGCTCTTTCTAAATAATTACTGCCCTAACCCAATAATAACTGGTTACGAAACTACTCGCAGGAATATGTACGTTGTGCAACGAAGTCGGATCAATCGGATCGGTGGCTTTAGAGCCGGAGCGTGTCGGTCCTATTAATATGCCAGAAACGCGGACTATAAATTCTATTTCGAACCCACCCTCCGCGTCGTGTAGCCTTGAAAAGCAAGGACAATCGATCCTGCCGCGGCACCCCTGTGAATCGCGTTTACTCGACGCCGCGGATCGTCACCGCGCGTCGTCGCGGCCCGTCTTTTGAAATATTCACCCGCAATAGGTAACCGGCTGTGTCGATCGCCCCTGTCTAATTTTCATCCGCTACCACTGGTTATTTTTAACCGAGTCGCCGAGATTGCACTTGCAATTTTTACGAAGGCATCTCCCGGAGTAAACAGAATTTGACGAATCGCATGCGAATTAATTAAAATAACGATAAAATATATTATCGTGTCTGATGTATTTTGTCTCGTGGAAAAATTCGAAATGTATTCTTTCGTTCCTCGAAAAAAGAGGGATACAACGTTCGTGACAAAGATAGATCACGATACTCGTGACCCAAACTATTTTAACACTTAAATATCCAGCATAACATTGACGCAACGTCTTTTGACTATCGCTAAACACCCGGCATTGTATTTGCAACACGATACGCTTACTAAGTCCATATGTAAATTGTTGCCGGATGTTTATGCATAGTTGCAACACGAATAGCCGGCCGTTTAAATGTCAGTAAAGAGGAGCTTTTAAAGCTACGAACTATTATAACGTTAGTAATCTGATTCGCAGAAGAGCTATAACAACGATCCCTTCTCATCTAATATCCGCTAACGTGATCAACAAATTTACACGAGAGCAGGCTGAACGGCCCGATCGCAAAAGACTATTTCACGTGATCGAATCCTGATTCAAGGGAGCGGGCGGATACGTGGAGGCGCGTTTATATATGTCCGATGGACGAGGACAAAGCGACGCGGAAAATCGGTCACGTACGCGATACAAACCGAATTACCCCGATGCCTTTGACAGAGTCCATTAGCATCGACTCTCGCAGAGAAGCGACGCGGCGCTACCATTGAAGCACCCGCGGGTACCGAGTGTTACCAGTCGCGTCGGGCCTCTTCTGCGCCCTCGTGAAACACCGCGCGCACGCCCGTGCACTGTTCGCGCTATCCCAGGTGTGCACGTTTGCGCAATACGATACCAGCGAGGGAAGAGACGCGTGGCCGCGCGCGCGAGGCCATTCGCCAGGATCCTATTTATAGCTGGTTACAGTCACAGTCGGAGTACGTACTACGTATACGGTGGTACCGAGCGAGGGGTACTTCAATTAGCGTTGCTTCAATTAGGGTAACCGCAATTTGCTCTTAGTATTTGAGCAGCTACCCTGCCGATAAAGGCTTGCGCGATCATAGCCAATCTGTTGATGAATTTTCGTATAATGGCCAGTCGAAGTTAATTATATAATGCTCTTCCAGGTTTCGCTGGAAAAGTTAACGGTGAACACAGGCACGGCGAGCACTTTTCGTCTCGGGTCACGCGACAGCCACGGTTTCGACTACTCGGGGGTTTAATTATTGCTCTTCGTCGATAATGATGTTGACGATTATACGCCGCCGGTTGGAGGAGTACCAAGGCTCGACCCGGGCGCGCATTACAATGATTAGAATTGATTTCCGAGAGCAGTTCACGATTTTAATGCCCGCTGATGGGGTCGCGAACGTTTCTCTCCGCGGTTCGGCGCGGCGAGGAACGGAGAGACAGAGAGGAGGCCACTCGTGACTCTTTGCTCTCTGTACTTGTGCCTCTGCTGTTCTATTTAAATATTGCTCGAACCGTTGATGAAATTCGATTGGCGAAATAACGATATTCCGATCGCGCGCTCCTTGTTTGTATTTCTCTTACGAGGTACTGAAATAATCGTCGAGAACCACGCGAGTATATTTTCAACGAAATTACGTTTTGCCTTTTGAAGTTTTCACGTCAGATACATGGGGAAAAATGAAATGGAATAGATACGAGTTTACGTGTTGAATTACGATGGCACGAGAACGGCCAGATACGTGGAATACGAAAAAATCGTGTGTCGACAGAGCTCGTTCGACGAGAGACGAGCGCAGGAAGGAACGGTGATCATGACTGAAGATATCAAACGCCTTGCGTGTAAACAGGCTCGGATGTAATTGCCAATTAATGTGTAAACATGCCGAGTAATTAATCGATGCACCGGTTTTCGTTTCCGGTAGATCGAACGGAAAACGAACGAACCGACGATCCCGTCTTACACACGTGCGTGTCACTGAATGGGGACCGATGTTTCTTCTGAAGAAATTCGAATCGTCGATTCTACGGGCAGGTCGCATGAAACTTTTGTCCGAACGCAGATCGTCAAAGCGTTTTTAAAGAAACGTCCTGTACCGAATTTCGTGAAAGATAACGATTGACTAGGCAGTGAAAGCCGATATTATGAACGGGAATATTGAACATCGCAAAGGGGAGGCCGTCCTTGGCTGACGCGGTTTTGCCTTGCTAATTTGAACTCGATTTGAATTTCTTTGAACCGACTCGCAGTGCAAAGCCCACTAAAACCGAGGGCTCGGTACTTTGACTGGGAGAAAAGTTCGCGTCTCTACACGGAATATCAAAACTTCCAATGTCCCTCCCCTTCTCCTTCCGTTACCCCGTGCAATCATACTCGTTTCATCTCCGTTCCCTGTGAGAAACACGCGACGCGGACGTCCCTTATAGAGGAATCGGACGGCGGATCGAAGCTGCGGATCGCGTCGCGGTCAGCGGACGAGCAGAAAATTCTAGCGTCCTCCAGAAATAATTTGCCGGATAGAAAGAGAGTGCGACGAACGAGGCGGTATCACGTGGCAGGCCACGAAGGAAGAAACGAAGACGAGTCACGAGGCAAATCATTGTCACTTAAGGGGCTCGGTCAGCGGAGGATGTTGTTATGTTTCTCGTGATTTCATCATTAGGGCGCCACTCAAGCACTCAATTCGTTAACCGCGTGTCGCGACTCGGTTCTGCTCCACGCGTAGCGATATTCAGCCGAAGAAAATTTCTCGTTATAACTTCATTACATAAACGCAATTATCATCGAGCGAGCGAACGCGCAGCTGCACGTATGAGACATGGACGCAGCCGTGTAATTCGGTTCACCTAAAGAGAACGAGAGATTTAATCTTTTTTTTTTGTTACACTGCACAACGTGCTAACAATTTATAATACACATCGTGGCCCTAACCTTTGTTCTCTCCGACGGTATTAACTTCGATCGCCGATTGGTCAGTTCATGCTGATTCACGCGCATATGACCGTCTCTAATTCTGAAGTCTCAGGTCAAGCGATCTCGTTGAACTCGCGCGTCCTTCGGAACCCCCGACCGCGGCTTTATTTTCGAAAGCAGATGTCCGTCGAACTTCTGAACTAAAACGAATGTTCCCACGATCACTATATTTTCGTTTACTTCGATTGAACACGTGTCCGACGAGAGAGGCAGATGGACGAATTAAATGTAATTCACAGGTGTCGAGACTATGGAATTACGCGTTATTAACCGAGCATCTTATACCGTGTACATTACGCATAACTTTCTCGACCGAGGAACAGTTCATCGAGCGTAGAAAAATTAAAACGGACGCAATATAACGAGATACATAATGGAATACGAGGCGACGCGACGTCTTCTTAGGAGTATCTTTTCACTTTCTCTCCGGTCTGTTTGCCCGTAACCCTGTCCGTTTGCTCGGATTCCAACGGTTCATTTCGCCCGTGGGACACCACCGGGGAACCGGAAAAATAAACGAGCTCGCGTGTACCACGAGAGATAGGTAGGTACATACACCTACCTACACAGTCTGAAGAAGTCCCGCACCGCGTATCTCCGTTTCCTCGTCGTTCGCCTAGTTGTTTCTTTCCTTCGCCGCGTGTCGTTAGATTTATGTCGACGCCCGGCCCCGTCTCGTCGTTGGCCCTCCTCTAATAAATATGCCGAGCTTTTATTGCGAGAAGAGAGAGAGAGAGAGAGACCCTCACCTCGGTGGAAACAGGAAGCGACAAGGAGGAAGAGACAGAGAGAGTTTCGCGAGCCGACTGGGACGGAGAGAGGAAGCGGCGACAAGTGTGTACGCATTAACGGGTGCGTGACTCTCTGGCGACACGCGATAAATGCAAATTCAGGGGAACGGCCCGTGAAAATGGTACCACGTGGCGGCGACTGATACAGCCGATGTCGAAACGAATTGGGGGAAAGAGCTACCCACCTAATGCGAACCTACAAACTTTTTATTTAGTTACATGTTTTATATACAGCCGGAAGATCGCACCCGTATATCACTGTCTCTCTTTAATCAATTTTTCTATTCATGATTAAGTAATTATTGTTGTGTAATTAAAACAGTATTAAGGGGTTACGTATTCATCATTGTTAAAATATAAATTTATCGCGTTGATGAAAAATTAAGAACGAACATTTGAAGTATCGATCACATACCCAGGACATGTGAAATACTATGTTCCAACTTATATTTTTATTTATGACGATTTCCAAGTTAAAGGGACAAACCTTCGAAACGAAATGGTATTTCGAATTCATCAGTCTAACGATTTTCAAAGAAAGAATGCATAAGGAAAAACCATTGATGTGTGACTCCATTAAAACTCAATAGCTGAGCATCGTCGTGCCCTATTTCTTGTCACCACTCGACCTCGTTCGAATACATAGTACAAGTACATGAAAATAGTTTAAGTTTCGTGACGCGCGTCGCGCACGCAACTCCGCGGTCGCGTCGAAAGTAGAATAAGTATAGTGCTTGTCAGACGCCTCGTCGTACTCCGAATCCGCTGTCGACGGAAATATCGTCGACAAGAAAGCTCTCCGTGATTTCAATCCCGAGTTAATTAATTGACCATGCTTCGTTCTATTCATTCGGAATTTATGTAAAAATCGAATTGTTAGTTTAAGGATGTATTGGCTATACAGTCAATCCCAAAAGTTTATGCACTTCAGAAACGCATTTTTTAAAAAGAAATCAGACGTCGGAAGAACATTGCTAATAATAAACAACAAAAAAAAATTTTCGATTTTTCCGAGATTTTTCCAAGGGGTACCCCTTCAATTTCTTCCAAATTTTCGTTTTTCGCCAATAACTCCCAAACCGTTGAATTTACGGGAAAATTGCATTAGACCTTTCTTGTAGATGACAACGAGATCTACAATTTCCATGTAAAATTTTTTCGCTAGCGTCAATAGTTTACGAGTAATTTGCAAAAAACTGTTTTTTCGTTTTTCGTCAATAACTCGTAAACTATTAATGCTAGCGACAAACTTTTATACAGGAATTGTAGATCTCGTCGCCCTCTACAAGAAAGGTCGTATGCAATTTTTCCGTAGGTTCAACGGTTTAGGAGTTATTTAGGAAAAACGAAATTTTTTGTCAAAAGTTCGCTGATTCGACAGTGGAATGGTCGGATTTCGTCAATGTCGATAAAATGCCTTATAATCATACTTATCTCGTTAAATATCGAAGTTAGAAGAAAAATGCATAAAAACTACACATCTTTAAACACCGAAGAGCGATTAGTAAAGATAGCCTTATGGGACTTTATGTCGCACGAAAAAGTCGGCAACTGTTTTATCGTTTTTTATCAAACACTCGTAAACTATCGATGCTGGCGAAAAATATTTCAGACAAAAGTTGCCAGATACAAGAGAGGTCCTATACAATTTCTTTCTAATTCCACCAAAAAGAGCGATCACCGACTGTGAACCACTGGGTTCTATTCTCTGGTTTAGAGTATCGTACGTTTCAGTTATTCGGTTGACTTCGTCTTCGTTTCAAATCCATCGGGATAAATCCATATATCGTGTCTCGTTATCGATGGGAAGTTTGTTACGGACGAACAAAATCTGTGTACACGGAGGAAATCTGAAATTCGCATTCCAATCGCACGCCGCTTCGGGCGACTAGGATAGCGAGTTTGGTCAGACAGGCGCATACTACTGAATCCGGTCGTTCCATCGCCAAGAATCGTTTCGTTGCTGTGCGAAATCTCCGGAATTCGATCGGATATTCTGTCGATCGCGCCCATCGATCGCATCACATATTTGACCACGTGCCTCGTTCACGTTTCATAGCATCGGGCACCGATATGGCTGGCTGACATTTGTCGCATGCGACTAACTTCCTACGCGCCCGTTCCGAGTTCCGACACATACTTTACTTTCTCTTGTACCGCGCACAGTATCTTCAGTAACGTTTGAAAAAAGTGTATACTATTTTTATTCGATGTCTTCTGACTAGTAAAATTTATTAATCTGTTCGAATAACTTTTGCATCTAATTTTCACGCGATATTGTCACATTTCTACAGACACGTATAAATTCCTGTTTTAATCGAATAAAAATTTTCATTAGTAGGATTAATAGCGACGCGTGAATAATTCTCCAGTCACCGTCGAGAAAGTCAGTTAACCATCTGGTTTAAAAGCGGTGATTTACAATCGGACCGAAGCTATTTCTGCTGATTTACATTTGTAAGTTATAATCCCGGGATACGGACAAATTCCGCGGAAAACTTTGGTTGAATCTCGTTACCGGCCGTCCGCCGGCACCCGACCGACGACGTTCCATTTAACCTCCGCTAACCTCCGAGGTCTCTCGTTTCTTGATTAGCATTTTTCAAACCTCGGTAACCCACGAAAATCTCGAAAGCTTTAACGTCGCGGTTAACGGGTACATGAGTCGCATTCCTTCGACTCGGAAAGTAAAACTTGCGAACCGATATTAAGCCAGTGGATGTTTAGATGAATCGACGGCGAAACTTCTCCTCAAATAACGAGCTACACTCATCATAAGTTACGTGTATTAATTACGGAATTAAAAAAAGAGGGAAAAATGTCTTTAATTAAATCCTACATCGTCGGCTCGATGATCACCTAATCCTAATCCTAATACGATTCGTTTTTTCCGCGAGGTATTAAGGAAAATGAACATGAGTTTAAAAAGCAAGCGAGGAAAAGTTTTCGAAATAAAAGTGACGCGATGCCTTGACGCTCTCGCATTTTCAATTAATTTCGAAGTAAGCACCGTAATAACTCCTCCGGCCGCAAATTGCCAGCGAGGGGAGCGACGGGGCTCTGTGAAAACAGGCCGGCCACTCGAATCGTACGAAAACTGCATTGTGCAGTGACGGCAACGGCAATCGTTAAGTGGCCTGTTTGTCGTTGCATCAGGCTAATCATCTTCTGGAGAGACGCACGCTCTGGCTCGGTTCCAACCCGAAACGGGCAACGGGGAACGAGAGGCAGTGCCGCGCTTTGGCTACGGTCGCAATGGGCAAACAAGTTTACCCTGCGCACATCCTCGAACGCTACGTGTACAGATTATAGGCCGTTGTCAGCTGTTGAGATAAGAGGCTGGCCCGTTCCGAAGCGACGAGCACTAGAACGCAATCACGAGGAAACGATCGCGGAGTACTTGCCGCGTTTGACGAAGTTCTCGTACGTGAAAGAAATTCGATTCGATGGAAATTGAAGTAGGTAGACTGTAGTAGAGATTCCCGGTGTGTAATGCCGGGCCGAGAAGAGCGAGGGAGAGGGCCGCTTCGGTGTATATAATGGAGAGTGACATGAATGGAATAAACTCGAAGAAAGGGAGGACGGTGATGACCCACTGGATAAGAAACTAGCTGAGATAATAGGTAACATTGTTAGCCGACCGGTAAATACATACTCAAGAGATCCCCTTAGGCTTACGCAGGAAGAACGTTTTCTTGTTCTCCAAATTGGTAACAATACTTCCATCGATTTTATTTCGTGTCCAGTTCAAGAATATCGCTTAACAAGTTTAATAATTTCATGCCCTCGATATTCATTTTTTTTCATGTATAATTAATGCTTCGTACTCAGTCACAATTTGTCAGCAGATTTAAAAATGAATATCACAATTGTATAGGTCTAGCGCATTTTTTAGGCATGGATATTTATTGTAGTATATAACAGTAACTCGGACTGTTGGAAGAAAATCGTGGGGATTGAATCGGTGAAGTCCGACCGCGTGCCCGAATTATTATCTCTCGCCTGGCATTGTTCTGGATCGTAGCAGCTCGCTTTCGAAACCGTGACCGTGTGTTTGCGACGCCAGGTGTCTAGTACGTACGTACATACGTGACCAGAAATCTTCTGAACGTTTCGATAACCCCGGGTTCGTTCTCCCGCTTGCCTCCGGGCGAATCTCTGTGTCGATCGCTACTCGATTCCGGCGAGATGACGCGTGGCCATCGATCCCGATTCCGATTCGTAAGTACGTATTGAATTCGATCGTCCTACCTGCTCCTTTGCCATCCAACGTTCGCTCTATTTTTCCCTGCTTCGCCCCGGAGACTCAAACACGCCACGTCGATCAGTCGAGAACCAGTATGACCCGGCTCGTTTCGACAGATTTTGTTACACGGAATCTTGACCTCTGTTAATGATATCGGGCCTTCTACAACGATCATTCCTTTTGATCCGCCGTGCTTGAAAAATCTTTGCCAATATTCATCGCTCCATGGAAACTTCTAACGACGTCGTACTTTTGCAAAAATTAGCTTCTACACAATTCTACATGTTTTTCATAAAACGAATTGATCAAACTAATGGCTGAATATTATCAAAAAATACAAATAGCATAAGCTTTAATTCGCAGCACGTTACAAATGATCTTAACATCAATTGTCAGATATATTTTTTAATGTCAATGAATCGATCTAGCATTTTCAATAATTCATTCCGTAGTTCAATAACGATGGATCATTTTTAGTAAGGCAAGACCTATGCTTTCCAGTGGTTATGGGGACGGTCTTCGTTCAAACACAATTGTTACCATTTGCGCTGTTCCGCGTCCACGCCGTTAACCTATTGTTACTTGGTCGTCTTCTTCAATTACCAGTCAGCTCCGTCTCAGGCCAATAAATCAATTTTCTCATTCACCTCTCGTTCGCTTCTCCGTCTAGCTTGCTCAGGAATCGTTGCGACGCGTGCGTGCTCGCGCGGTCATCGCGTACGCAAATGCGATATCGGACTCGCGTGAGCAACGAACGAACGAATCGAATTGAACGCGACGCGAATCGCCGGCTCGATGAGCTCCGCGGATCTCCTCAACGCTCGTCGCAATTAAACAGTTCCGCGGGCATCACGCGAAGATTCATGATCTTCGTACACATACAGGCGAGCGATATTTACGGTGGCGAAATAGCGGTTCACTTTGCCCGTACGAGAATTTATCGTTACGTAAACACCGAATTTCCGTAATTAAACGCGACGGCCACGGCTTCTTTCAAATCAGCCGGAAGAGAAAATTGATAGGTGCACGGAATTGCTTTCGGTGCGATCGCCCGATTTTGTAACGTCTAATTACCATTACTTGTTTCGTTTCGTTTAAAAATATGCTCTCGTTCAGAATTTATTATCCTTTTTTTCCTGGTAATGAACGTACGAGCGAAACTTTAGAATACGTGCGACGAATGCGCGAGGACGATTCCTCGTCGCCGTTATCCGGCACGCGAGAATCGTGCCTCGCGTCCTCGATAACGCGTCGCGTACCGTCGTCGCTTCTTGGAACCGGATAGACGAATCGAGCGGAATCTCGGAATCACGTACATATCTCGAGAACTCGTAAACAACCGCGACGCGGAAACGTTACGAGATGCAGCTGAACCTAACCCAGATCCTCGAGCCAAGGTCGCGTCGAGATCCTCGAGATCGCGAACAGCGAACGAAATTTCAATAACATATTGCGCGGTACGAGTCTGGCTCGAGTAAACCGCTCGCTCCCGTTTACTGACGCCGTCCTCGATACGATCAAACGTCTCCCTGAAATTGTGTTCGTGTATCTTTGGCGAGACGATAGCTACGAATTAACACCGAAGGGAGTATCGTCGATGCTTCCGAGGTAACTCGATTGAAACACGCAACGACGAGGGTGCTCGCTCGCAGCGGAAACCGGATTAATTATCCAAGGGGGAGGGGAATCGGAAGTAAGCAGGACGGTCGATCGTCGAGCCGCGGAACGCGATAAGATTGAAAAAAAAAGTAGAGAAGGAGAGCGAAGAATGAAAAATGATCGGGCCGCTCGATCTCGAGGTGCAGGCACGGGAGAGAGAACGTGCAAGTATTAATTTAGCCGAGCGTGTGCGCGGAGACTGGTAATCGCGAATGCATATACACGGGCTTCCGGTTTCCGGCGCGGCGGTACGGCGTGCGATCGTGGCGGTGGTGGTCAGGCCCGAAGAAGAGGCTCGACGTCTGAAAAAGAGGGACGGAAGGTGTCTCGCGCGGCGAACGGAAGTCGGACCGCTTGGATAACTTCGGGGACCGTCCGTTAAACGCGATTCCTACTCGGTAACTTCCGGTTTCCGGCTCGTTAGTCAGTCCAACACCGTGCGCCACCGTTCGGTCGCTTACCTCGTCGTATACTCGAGTATCTTTATTCGCGTTTTTCTCGCCTCAACATCTCCGTTCTTATCTGTTTCTCAAAACAAAGCGATTTCTTCTCGACTTTCAATACGAGTTCCCTTAAGACGAACTTTCACCTTCGTACGAGAAACGATTTTCGTAAAAATTTACACGTGACAAAATATTGGAATCTCTTTAGATCATGCGTGAGATCGTTTTTGATATCTCGGTAGAACAGAATTATCGCCTAATGTCTTTACTTTTTGTTTCATTACTCAACGCGCTACCGTTGCACATCACAATGCGAGTTCATCGAACCGTAAGATCGCCGGTAGCTGATCGTACAGGAAAATGATTCGACCGTCAGAAATACGGAGTAATAGCAGGAAAACTGCTCAGAAACCTGCCTAGGGGAAAATGGACCAATTTGTTATGCTTTCATTGTGTCTCTCCCTCACGAGACCGGCGATCCATCCGGATACCCGATGAGATTTCTATATACGTCTTCTATTTGGAATATTTAACGCGTCCCATTTGCTCTGTTCGCTCAATTTCCTCCATCATACGCACGATTGTATCCGCAAATGTAGATATAAATCAACTGCACCGTTCCCCATACGCTTCTAATACTTCCTTACGATCACAATTAACGTTTGCTTGAGAAAAATCGCAATCATTGCAAAGAGGAACGCTCTGAACTAAAACATTCGTTCTCCACGTTTGAACGACTATCCTCTTTTTTTTATACCTGAACGGAATGTAAAGTTTGTTCAGAGAAATTTGTAGAACGTTAACGAATGCAACGAACTCGGCGGACTCTCATTTTCCATGTATACGGCGATATCATTCTCCAGCAGAGTTGTTGCAGTGTTTTTGAACGGAAGTCATTTTTTTTCTCCCGAAGCGTAGCCTGGCCGTTACGGAGCGTCGACGGAAGTTTACTGCGAATAATCGGTGTACGGAGCACGGACGGAATTGCTCAATTTGCATGATGCAGTAGTTCGATGAAAGCCGACAACGATAAGCAACGCGCGCTCGTATGGCTCGTACGAGGCGCAACGGAGGAAGTATTAAACCCGAGGGCTCGTGAATTGCTTTCGCCCAGTCCCTATGACCGACTGAACGTCCAACTAAGCTGGGGCCAATTTTTCACCTGATCCCGTTTAAACCGTACGCACCGTGTGGGTCGAAATTCATTTGATAATATGTTCGATCAGCGGGGAATGACAAATTTAGTTCGATAGAAATAACTCTTGCAATGTAACCCATATATTCGTAGTCATCATCGCGTGTACACAATCTTATCTTACGAGTGACTCGGCAAAGATAGCAAAACGACTAATCAGTGTTTACGGACAATGTAACAACCGTGTCGATGTTTAGCGCAAATTAATGACTAATCAAGTTTAGTACTAGTCAAAGTTGCAAGTTCCTTCTGCGCGTTTCGTAAAATCTTTCTTACAATGATTTACGTTGCGAATGTACCATGAAATTCCCCAAAAATGCGTCCCCGTCCAAGGGCTTTCCAAGCTCTTGGCCGACCATTGTCCTCAGGTATGGTGCCGTGAAAACGAGTGGAACACGCGTTGCCGCTTCGCACCGCGTAAAACATGGCTGCCGACCTGGAACAGCCTTGGGCCGAAAGGAAGGAAGAGCCATTTGTTAATGCTTAGGTAACGAGCAGCTACGGAACAGAGAGAGAGGAGCAGGGCGTGGGAAGGGACGGTGTAGGCAAGAATACGCGACGCGCGAACAGGCGAGAGAGAGATAGAAATACAGAGGCCGGGTGTACGCGAACAAGTTGCCCGCAATATTGCCTTCTCCGGCAGAGACGAGTACTCGGGATTTAGCTTAATCTCCTGCGCTATGGTGTAACGAGCCCAGCGACGCGTCTAATTGTTATTATTGTACGCGGGCAAATTTGTTGGCGGCGTCGGTGAATCAGAGCCAGGCCCGCGAAATGTAACGCTGTACACATCTTCAATGTCCCTACCGTTCGGTTCTCGTTCTTTTTTCACACGCCGCATACGAGTACACAGTTTTAATTTCCAACGATGGCGGTACGAAAATGACTATTGCCGGGACTAATTGTCGTCGTTTCCACGACCAAACTTTTTAATGTCCCGACAATTGTTTTCGTTCTACGCGTTGCGCAGCCGTTGCGTTGAAAAGTATTTGGAAATTTCTTTAGCACAAAAGCTGAGTGTGGTTTCAGTTATTGAATCAATATTTACGTGTTTAGAGGTAGACTCAGAGTTCGGTGCTTCTTTAATTCCTATGTACAGATTCTGACGAATATTGTAGCGAACGAATTTCTTATTTGAAGGAGAAGGAGATAATATTTACGCGGAACACGTCAAACGGGACTCAGGGGTCGTCGCGATAAGCTGAAAATAATAGGAAGCATGCGCGCGTTTTCCCCGAGGAGAACTATTCTACCGCAAAGTTACATTAACGTTCCCAGATACCGTTTCAAAACGTGTCCCAGTTCGTTGTTCTAACTGGCTGGCTTATTCTTATCGCCACCGATTCGATGCAATTTCAGAGACGCTGCTCTACGATTCAGATTCTCGTACAATTTCTACTAATTGTGACGCAATACCTCTCGTTCTGTGTTCTACGCTATCATCGAAAACGAAAAGAACAGGGATAAAATGGACGGAATGGTCGCTGGATAGGATACCATTCACGCGAACATGTATATACATACCTATTATGAATAGGTCAGGCGAGAAGCAGATAACATTGTGGACGACGCGATAACTCTCGTGGAAACTGAAGTCTGCCTCTCACGGGGTTTTCCTCGGGCGTAAACATGTAAGAATTCCGTCTGCCACGATAAGTTCAACGCGATAGCAACGCGTTCGGGTCTACGGTGAAAACGTTACCCTGTATACGTATAAGATTTCGTGCTCTCTTCATCTCGAATCTGGACGTGATTTTATTGACGAAATCGAGGAACGTTATCGTAAGATTACCCGGCTGTCGGTTAAAGAATTTCAATCGTACAATTTGAACTCCCTTATTACGCGAAGCGTTCTCTCCCTCCTTGGCAAAACGATTCTTCATTGTATCCGACGTCCACCGTGATGCAGATTATCTCAAACGGTAGATAAGAAAATACGTTTTCTATTGCCGGGGAAGTATCTCCTGTTACTCGGACGGACGAATTTCCATCCGACAGGCGTCGCCGGATTCTGAATGGATACCGGGAGGATCCCCGTCAAGGCGAAACGTGACCGGTCACCGATCGACCGAGATATCGGTGTCTCGAATCGGCGGAGTTCTTCAGGGATCGTTCCCTTATCGGCTCATCCATCTCCGTCGCGTCGTGTACGAAACTTCTGAAACGGCCGGCCGGGGTTGCATCGGAGGGTCCATCTCTCAGTTTACAGTGAAACGCGCGATACACGCGGACAACCTCCGTTTCCATCGTGTGCATCGGGAAAATTGTGTGCGACCCCGGAGCCTTTCTGTCGAGCCGCTACATACAAAGTGACTTTTAGGATTGCCCGGCTGCTATCGATGCGACCCTCGCGTCGCGCCCCAAACCCCCGGTCGCTCGATCGCTTTGAAGAATCGGCCCAGGGTCTTTCGAGATTTACGACCCGCAGGAGCTTCGATAACGGGACCCCGAAGGTCAAACGGACGAATAATGTTCCCATAATTAAATAAAGAGTGTTTCCAAGAACGATTAGTTTCTTTGTGGAAGCAAGGTCTGCTTCTGAGTTTCGTATAACGTTATCATCTATGATCGCTTGGTCGTTCATCGAGAATTTAAGGGATACTTGCATAGATCTCGTTAATACGGCAGAAGGGAATGCCAATAGTTGAACCGTGCGAAGTCTATTTCAATTCGATTACAAAGGCGAGAGATTGAAAACGAAATCCGCCGTACACCTTGTTTCGCCTTGAGAATCCCGAAACGAGAAGAGAATCTCGGTGGATCAGCGGCAAGGTCCCCGAAGAGCTCATCGAAGAGCTCTTCGGGTAACACCGTGAAAGGCTCGTCCCGTGGTCCAGGATACCTTGATCCTTATCGCGCGGAGGGCGTAAGCGTAGCCGCAGCGCGGCGGCAGCCAGCGGTCCTCGGATCATTCCTGGCGTCGATGTTCATCTGGCCCTAAGCCCGAAAGATCCCCACTCCGATTCCGTTCGAAATAATGGCCCATTCCGTGCCGATGCAGCCATTGCCATTGTTCGCTTGCTCGATGACCCTCTCGCGCGTGTATCAACGTTTCGTGATTCCGATCTGAATCGAATCGACTTACAGCTTCTGGACGAAATCCTTTTTTCTCTGCCCACCTCTTCCTCAAGTTTTCCTCAGCTTCGTTTAATCCGGAGCTCATCGTATGGTAATGGTGAAAGTTGCGATTGAAATGAAATCTCTCATTAAATTCGTGTACTCCCAGTTACTTTCCGTGTATCCGAGGGTATCTCGCGAATCAACAATCCGAGTACATAGAAACAACGGGTCGGGATACCCGTTCGGAGTGGCGTTGTTCCCGAGCATTATCCGACTCGACGAAGTGATCTCTGGCGGTCGCCCGAGACCGGAAACAATGCGCGACGCTCCCGGAGGAGCGCCCGAGAGAGGCGTGAATATGCACGATGGAAGATTGCGCTTGTCCGGGGCCTTTCGTGAGCCGGCCACCGAACTGGACGAGCCAGATACGCGAGCTGGACCGGCGTTTCGCGCCGGAACACAATCCGGTCGTAGCGAGAGTCCGCTTGTATCGGGGACGACGAGCCCTCCTGCCTCTCGAGCGAGAGCGGCTGTTCGTCGCTGGTCCGTGTTCGTAACGAGCTTTGATCTCGCGGTTGGCCCCTATCGGTTGCCCGACACCTTTGTGTACCGGCCTCGGCCGTTCTCGGGCCCCGGTCGTCGTGCAAACAGCCCTGTTCTGCGGCTATTGCCAAAACGAGTAGTAGCCAAGAAGCCTGTTTGCACGATCCGCTGTTTGGACATTGGTAAAAACTTGGACAAGCCCCGGAACAAGAGCATCCTCGAAATGCACGACAGATCATCGAGGATCTATTCGCTAGTAGTTTCTTAACGATTTCTGAGCGATACCTGGGATCCTATAAAGTCGAAGTAAAATCGAGTTCAATTTTAAAGTCGGAATAAGTAGAAATATTATTACAAATGTATTTATATGTATTGTGATTTACATCCTTGAAAAACTAAGTTACTCGTTTTGAAAGATACAAAAGAGTGACATTGATTTCTTTTAAAAACTGCAAACTTTTTTCATCGTACGAATGTCTGTATTCTTATTTAAATGAAATGATTGTCTTTTTAATTACTCACAAATTCTGTTCGGAGGACCCCGATGGTCATGTCCCAAATTTGCTTTAATTGTAAAAAAACGGGATCCCAGATATTCTTTGAATGACCTCTTGTACAGGATCGCCTTCTAGAACGATAACGTGCCGGTATCGGCATCAGTTTCGAATTTGAACTCGAGCGTAGCGTCACGTTGGTAAACCGTCGCAGTCAACGGTTAAATCCGAAGAAAGGAAGAGGATCCTCTTTCGAGGGTCTTCCTCTTTATCCCTTCCCCGGTCGGTGGAATCCCTAATTGAAACATTGCCGAAACCCGGTGGGGTCCAGCACGAAGCAGCCTGTTCCAGGAATCCCTGGTCGGACCGAAAAGAAAGAAAAAAGATTGCCGTACCTTTGGACAGGCCCTCCCGGTGCCGCGGTTCGTTCTGCCTCTTTCCTTCTTCCAGCGTGGGTCCGGGCGCGCGCGTTCCCGCCAAGAGAAAAGGGTTTGGGTCGTTGGTGGGTCCGAGGGAGTGAAAAACATCGAAAAAGAGCGAGAGGAGAAAGAGAAAAAGGAGAACGCGGTACAGGAATGCGTCGCACCACACACAGCGTTCTCCT
Organism: Ceratina calcarata; assembly: GCF_001652005.2. NCBI lineage: Eukaryota > Metazoa > Arthropoda > Insecta > Hymenoptera > Apidae > Ceratina > Ceratina calcarata. The sequence continues at coordinate 822,360 of NW_017177008.1, forward strand.
ATGGCTCTTCGTAAGGCTCCATTCACAGCCAGCTATTCTCGACTTAAATCCAGAAACTTCTTTTTCGTTTATACCGACGTAATCGTTCATAATGAAATAATGAAATCGGAATGATAGTAAGTTCTCATGATAAATCGTCAGTTGCCCTAACTATCTATGCCAGAACTTTCTCCTATCGTTCTTCGATACTCCACCCACGCGATCACTCTCGTTAAAAAGCACACTTATCGCGGATTTAATTGTCCCTTCGAGCGGATCGATAGTTCACTCTTTTTACGTACCGCGATTTTGTAGCGGCTGTAAGAAAAAACCGTTGACGACCACTTTCTCTGACAATTTCTCTACGAGATCGCGACTCGGGCGTCGCGGCTGATCGGTTAAACGGCCGCGAGTCAGGAGAGAGACAGTGAGAGTCGAACAAAGAGACAGGAAAGCAACAGCTTGAGAACCGGCGCAGCGTGGCGTGGCGGTGACGAAAAAAGTTCCTAGCATTGTTAGTACTTCCTTATTATGAGTGACCGGTAGTGGATAGTCGACGGCGGCTCGCTTTTGTGTATCACTTGAGGCGGCACGACCGACTATGAATGGCTCTCGTTCGGTTGTGACACCCTGAAAACCGTCACGCCACCCAGTCTGGAAGAAGCCTCCCGCTCGCCTCAATTTATCTCGCGTCGAGCACGAACCAATCGCCTGAACGAGCCACTCTTAACTCCTTTCCATCGTCCAGTTTGTACCGTCCGTATACCCCTGAACAGATTTCACTTCGTCACATCAAACAACTGTAAGAGCTTCCGAACTAGCAATTTTTATTAGCAGGATTATGCCTGGCTGATAATAAGATCGAGTTCTGTAAGTATTCATTCATCTAACTCTCCACAATAGGTTAACAATCACCTACACATTCGTCCTATACAACTTTACAATGTAGCCTTATGAATCGTCCGAAAATCGATCCTCACTTTTTATACAGTTGTAACGGTTTTTATTAATCGTCTCATGTGAGTTGTCTGGCTGATAGTAAGATCATGTTTTGTTTGTCAGTCGTCCATCTGACTCTCTGTATTAGCTTAATGGCGCCCCACATGTTTGTGCGATTTCGTGTCTATTCGTACTACGTAGCCCGTGTACAAATTGCTCCCGCCAAATTCCGTCCGCTTTGTACGTGATTCACCTATTGTCCGACAATTTGGATACTCGATTCTCTTTGTGAAGCGACCCTTCGTATTCGGAGATCGAACGATTTCAAAAATAATTGCCGTTTTACACCGAGGGGTCGCGATATTGTTTGTTCAACTCCTCGCCCGCATATTGTCCACGAGATCGTGCGATACGAACAGAAGCCACACGGGTACCATTTTACTAACATACGACTCGTAAGTTACTTTCAAACGATGTGCACGTGAAAAAAGGCAGATGGACGGTTTCACATGGATTTTACAAGTTTACTGCGGTCTCCCATCATGAAGGTACTTAGAAATCATCTGGAAAGGTACTGTGCTTGACAATACTTGTTTACATTGATAATTTTTTAGTAGTTTCGTACATTATAGTATATTTGCTAAGTTAGAGGTTATTTTTTGTTAATTCACTGTTTTATCAAGTTCGCGCACAGAAAGTGCTGCGTATTTATTTTCAAATGTATCTTTTTCATTCTACAACGTTATATATATGTATGTAAAATGTATATGCTCTTTCTTTATCTGAATTTTGCGTTACTTAACGGATACAATTTTTGTACTACGCGTCGAGTAGGCTTGTTGTGGAAAACATTTTTTTCGCGATAAGTACACTCGACGTAAAGAGCGAAAGGGTTTAGTACAATCCCGAAACGGAAAATAAAGAACGACAACGATGGTTTTCCGTGTGAACAGATTGTGAGAATTGTGAATTGCATTCTATGGAGTGTACTTCGCATACGGGCTCTTTATAGTCGAATTCAAAGTTAGTATTGATTCGGCTTTTTCCCGGCCGGGCTCGACCTCGATTTTCCTCGAAAAACGTTTCCCACGCGCCTCGCTCGATCGCCCACGCGGAAGTTCTCCTGACCGATGCGTCTCGGTCCGGTGGACGGTTCGGGTCGACCGGCAGATAGTCGCGTGTACCGGTATCCGGATGCATTAAGAATGCATCACACAAAAGTGTAGATGTTTCAGATGATGCGTCTGTCTAAAACGAAACTCATTTTTTCGTTGTATCGTTCATTCGCAGCGATACTGATGTGATTCAGTGATCATATACTTTTCTAAGATTAATGCTTAGAATTCCTTGAATCTCAATTCAAGGGATGAAGTGTGTGAATAATTCATCGATTCTCAACGAATTCAAGAGGAATAACGGCTTATAATTGAAAAAGAATTAAGTATCGCCTGAAGTCTTATATGTTTATATTTATATTAATTAATTTTCGTTTGTTTCTGCATTAATTGCAGAGAGTAAATGTAAATTATAAACGCATCGGTGCCTATTTACAGGTCTATTGGAACGTCACAGTCGCGCACTCGCAGTGACAACTGCGGCTCCGGCTCGCCATTCATGTTTTTAAAGGCCATTATAAAAGTGACAAACCGGACGGAGTCATTCCTCGCGAGGAAGCGGAAGTTCGCCATTATGCAATGGAAACGTCAATTTCCGGTGACATTGTCGCGACGATCCGTTTCTCTCTTTCCGTCGTAACGTAGTAATTCCCGCCGGTAGCTTCGATTATGTCTTATGCGTAGCGGCCGATTTTTCATTCGGATAACGAGAGATCGGGAAAGTTGGCTCGGTGCCGCAGGTATGCTTCTCCCACGTGGTGCGATCGTTTCCCAAGCGTTTCGTAGTTTCAAACGGATGACAAGTTTTATATCTACCCACGATCCTACCGGCTACGCCTTACCTTTACCCATTTAAGAGAGAGTAATCCACTCTGCCTACATATATCTTGACAAGGATTTTATGAGCAGCTTACTATAGGAATGACAAGGATATTTTAAGGCGATTTTCGCTTTGAATGGAACAAAGCATTAGCAGTATCCAAGAAATATCGGTATATATTGTGATATCAAAAAAGTATCTGATCAAATTCACTCTTTGAAATAAGCGAATAAATTGATTCTTGAAATTAATGAATCGTTACGAAACGTACGCGTGTCGATGGCTTTAGAATCGTGTTTATACCAGTGCAAGTATTATTGAGAATGTATCAGGAATATTTGTGTGTTTACCAATTGGGTTGGTGAAACAGTCGTAAAATTGAATGGGCTAATTGGTATCGAGCGTGGGCGCTCGCGATTTCTCTCTTCTTACGCTCGTGTCACAAAAATCGGATTCGGGAGGGGGTACTGACACGGCGTCCCTTGGTTCATTGGACCCCGGCACCTTGCATTTGCCTATCTCGAAGTCGGCATCTCTGTCCTCGGCGAGATGCATTGTGCACCGGACCCCGGGTGCATATTCGTGGCCGGCCCGGCTACAAGCTTCTACGTACTCGTATACAGCGTTACGTGCCGCGATATTTACCGGCACACCGCGACGAGAGAAACGATAATAATGGCGGTCGTGGCCGCCCCCGAACCCGGCATTCAACCGAACGGTTTTATCGTTCACCCGCATCGGTCCACCTTTCGTCAGAGAGAGCTCTTTCTTTTCTTCGGTCCGCGTTCCGCACCGTTCTCTCTCCTTTCCGTGGAATCGCGATTCTCTGTACGTACAGTGTCCTCCTCGAAACTAAATCGTTTTCGCTATTCCGTATTTTTTTTTTGGATGTGCGTATGTACGTACATGGATAGTCAAATATTATATCTCATCTATTTCTGTCGACAAAAACGTTCCACTGTTCTGTTAAATTTGCTTAAGTATATAATTTCGACCGTATAATGACATAATGCTAATCGTTTTAAGTAAGGAGCAGTATACACTGTGGAATAATTGCTTTCGGTGCACTTTTACGCTAGTTATTTCTAGTGAACAGCAAATAGTTGTTAGAGATAATGGTTCCATTATCAGATCTTTAATTATCTACCAGAAGGAATGTTCTTCGACTAATCGAATTAGGTATATATTCTCTTTATCTCAACGGTATCTTCTATGAAACTTTTCTCACGCATCGAAATGTTCGAATTTCGAACGTCGGCGACCAGCTGCCTTGGATATCTCTCCTTTTTCCACTTCGCTTTCCCCTTTCTCCCTCTTATCTGACAAATTTTTTTCCTATCCCCGATGACGAATTCACAGAGGGATATGGGAATCGACGCGTACACGCGGCTCGAGGGGTTGTTGCCTAGAATTCTACGATGCGGCGATGACGACGTGTCTCGCAGCGTGTGGGATAGATCGAAGGATAGCGGAAACAGTCGTGTCGGTCTGGTTCGGTCTGCATGAAAATTGGAAAGTTACCGCTTTTAACCCATTGCCGACACTCGAGTTTCGCGCCATATGGGAATCAAACGATCGTATCGATAATTTACGGCCGTATTTGTCCCTTCTTCCTCAAACGCATGACGCGTTTCCATTTCGAGAGGAGTTTCTTTGATTAGCTTATTACGAAGTCCCTCTGACCCTTTGACTTGATTTAAAATATTTCTCTCTTGGACACAATCTACTTCCCGGTTCCGTAATAAATATAAGCAGTCACTGTAGCCCATTGTATAATTTGGCACTGACTCACCGTGACGAATCCGACTCGTCATTCGAGACGAAAGAGTCCTCCAAAAATCAAAACCAGCCGTGTCAGGTTCTTTCATATTCATACAGTCATTTTACATAAGATAGCCTTATTATTTCACTGAAATAATAAATAATAATAAATAAGAGTACTCTTAATTAGGATTGAAATCATGATCGCAATAAAATTTGTACGAAGATAAGATTTCCGAGCATTTCTATCATAAGGGGGTAGTTATTACGTTCGCTGGTACGTAGTATTGATATCGATAACAAGGAGGAAATAGAATCGTGTCGCGTAGCGTTTCTATTTCAGCAATGATCAATGCTGTCCTGAAAATAAGTCGCGTCAAAGTCGACGTATTTAACCGTGCAAGGTTCCATCGCTATTTCTGTGCTTCCACGTGTATTCATTCGATCCGTTTCAATAGTAACGTGAACTTAAAATTGACCTCTAGTATTTCAGATATAGAATCTCCGACATGTACATACGTTATAATCGGTTCGCTTCTGACATTTTTATAAGTGAATGGAGAGCACGAATCTTTTTTTAAAACTTACTATTAAACTGTCCTAACGAATCGTCGAAAGGTCGATGATTTTAATAACATTTTTTAATAATGTTTTCTGCGAGGATTCGTCTAAAGTTTCGTCCATATTACGCATTATCGAGAACGGGATTTTATGAGAGAACGGTTCAGTTTGAATGGCAGGGGACGGCGGAGGGGCAGAGAGAGAGAGAGAGCGCTGCGTCGGAGAAAAGCTCACGGCTCGTTTCGTTTCAAAGTGAATTAATAGGCGCGACGAATAGGCCGGCATTATGTTATTGTTACGCCGCGTTAACGAGGATTTCGAACATAGCCGATTGTCCGATGCCTGATTCAAATTAACTCGTTTCCCCAGCGCGACGCGCGGTGCCACGCGCAATTTTATTAAGTAACAGCATTGTGGCGTATACGCGGTCCGGCGAACAGAAACCCTCGTCCGTCCGGGAAGAAATTTCGTTGATCGCGTTTACCGGGCGTATAATGTTATTATTTTATCAGCCGCATTGTTTCCACAAAATAAATCCTGACAGTAGGCACCGCTCGATATTTGTTTACTCATTTCCTGTATGAATATTCTACTCTACGTGCGAATAAAACGCGCAGGAAATGTGGACCGCAAATTTTCGCAGTAGTAATTATTTAAATTATCGACTCTAAACGTCGCTTTTTATTTAGTTTCGGTAGACTTCCTTCCTCCACATTTCGTGCAAGCATAATACGAAATCCGAAAGAATTACGAATAGCGAAGAACAGAATAGTTTACACAAAATAGTGATCATATAGACATGTGTGTCTGGTATAGAAACGAGGTAGAAAGTCGCGAGTTCAAGGCGCTCTAACTATGACACAAAAGTCAGAGTTCATAATTGATGCATACACGGAAACGCTTGTTTTATTAAATATACATTACATACGCCTCGTGTTTGTTTCGTTACGACGGTTCTATGGTTCCACGTGAACGCTTGTAGGGTACGCGTAGTCCATGGTGCGTTTTATGGGGCACGTGACACGACGCCGTTTATGTCGCAACATGATAAATGATTCAGAGCCGATTTTGTGAAGAATTGCGCGCGTGCATGACACGCTTACGACACGTTTCCATCACGAGAACTCGACAATTACAAGTAGCTTTATTTATATTCCAATCCCTTTAGCTGCTGATCCCTTTCGCGTTTAATAGGAGTCTCAAATAATTTCTCCCAATTTGCGTAAAGTGTCAAACAAATAAATATAAACACTTCGGAATCATTTTAAGAAGATATACGTTCGGAATCATTTTAATAATTAACAAAAATTGAATAATAACTTAATATTCGGAGAACAACTTGGCTCATAGACCATATGCTCTGGTAAATATAATACAATGACTCTGTTGGAGTTTTGTAGTACAAAAATTAAGAATTGAAACGTCGAAATGTCGTCTTTAAAACGGTAACGGTTCCCCAAAGGGGGGTGGGACTCGTTCCGTTGACGCGACTGTTCCAATCGATTTATCGTAAAACGGATGATAGTGCCTAGGGTGATAATGGACAGTTCGGTGCGTTGGTGTAGCACGTTCGTGTAGATGCAAATGGGTTAATTACTCCGCGGAGACTTCTGCATTCACTTACTTAGTTAGGTGCGTGCGCGCGCGAACACGCGTGCACACCTGCGCCGGACCGTTTGACTAATTGCCGTTCCACGAGGCAATGACACGTGGAACGGTTAATCGCGAAAGACACGAAATATAGATAAACGAACGGATATTAAGACGTTACGTTAAGTGGCCATTGTTTAATTATTGCACGTGCCGCGTACTCGAAAATTCGTTCTTGAAAAGTAAGACAATTTTCAGTGAACACAGAATAAACAAACGTTAAGGAAATACGAACACGCATAAACGTTCGCGGTTTACGCGATTAGTTAGTTATTAACAAGATTTAATCTGACGAATCGAGCGTGAGCCTTCGGGATCCATGCACTTGTCCAAATATTGCTGGTAAAGCGAACGGATCACGGCGTGGCGCCGTGTTTCCGGGGTGTGGAGAACAACGTTCGCAACGGGCGGGCGGTGAAAAAAAAAAGCTCGCTCGCCTTTCAAACCGAACACGGTCGAGTCGCATTCGAATCGAGACAATCACTCCGTACGTTTCGCTGTTTCGGCGACCGCGGGCCACGATTGTCTCGGCAGAGAACGTTTGCGCTGGCCGGCCACGGTTTGTTTGAATTTTGTTCCCGATCGAGGTCGACCCTCGATAGAACCGACGCGATGGATAGCGTCGTTTTCGAGTCCAGGACGATCGTCCGTGGAAATGTCAGGGTCTCCGGAATCGCTCGAACGAATTAAATGCGCCGTGGTCACGAACGGTTTTACGCTTTGAAAATTGGTGTGTTAACGACAAGGCCGTTCTTAACGAGATCCTTGAACTTTATCAGGGAGTATCGTGTACGGACTGTATAAATATTGATAAGAATCTGTGCCCCGAGATAAGATTGACCGTAATACAATTAGGAGCTTATCAAATTCGAAATTAAACGAAATTAAAATTGCTATATTAACGAGCGTACAATAGAAGATACGAATTTTTTTATCGGCCGCTTCCACTTTAGAAACAATCTTCCTGATGAATCTGGTTGGCCTGACGGTAGGAGTTTCTAATAATGCGTTTAGATACACGCGAGATACAAGCTGGTATTGTTAATTGCCAACCGGTTAGCACGAACCATGATAAAGAACGGGTTTAATAACAGTTTTCACTAGCTTGTGTCAGCGTTGACACATAAAATCTGCATACCCGCGATTTCACGTCTTTTTTATTCAATTATCTCGAACTGCTTTTAATGACACCTACCTTGTTTGCCGCATTTTCTGCACAATTTTTAGAGTGCATAAAATCCGCGATCTAATTATTACCCTACGTTTAATATCCGACATGAGAATCTACTGCAACCTACACGTAGTACAATTAAACTTAAGGAACGCTCCGACGTCAAAGTTTCTCATTATTTGAAGAATTTCCCAACAGTTTCACGTTCCCAAGCAGGTTTTCCACCGGCGAAATGATTTCCCAGACGGGAGGCGTCTCGCGTAGAAAACCGCGAGACCATCGCGTCGTGAGAAGAACGGGAAGACGATCCGATGATGCGAATATCGCGTGAGAACGTTACGCGCGGCGCGCGAACGAGCACGTGAGCGAACCGCCGTGCGTAGGTTGAACGCGCGTAAGTCTCTCATTGATAGAACCATTCATGGATCCGCGCGGATCAGATTGCGAGAGGAAGCGGACGACGACGTGCGTAGGAGTCCGCACGGCCTTATTTGTACCGAGGCGCAAACGCTTTTTTCGCATTTCCGGCCAAATGCACGCGCGCGGAATTCGTCGAGCGAAACCGGGGCGGCCGGCCTTGAGTGGGTGGCAGTAATCGGTAGGTGGCGAGCCTTCGCCAAGGGTAACAACCGGTGAAATCGGCTGAAAACGGGAAAGTAAGCGTAGCTTTGATGATTCACGAAGGTGGGAGCCTGGTTTCGTGGGCGGTGATCGGTGCTTGGGTTTACATTCGCTCAAAACGCAGTAGGCTACCTCTTATATGTATATGCCAACGCGTTTTAACCAGTCGAATTTTTACCGAGACCGACACGATTGGTCGGTTAGGAAGCAATTAGGCACATTCCATGGTCTATTGATGAAAGTAATTTTAATACTCATATTTTTAGAGATACTTTGTAATTATCTTAATATGACATAGAAGTGTTGAAAGGCGGGCGTTGCTCGCGATAACGTTTGGAAGTACGTAGTTACTCGTAAATTGAACGATAGTCTTCCAGAGGAAACAATGGTTGCCCGCGTAATCTTTAGACAGTGAAGGAGGTTTACGCCTTGCCGAACCATTGAGATCCAAATGATCGCCACCACTCGTGTTATATCATTCCCCGTCTTAACGTTACGCGAGTAGCGAAGTTTCTTAGCGAGGAAATTCCACCGTCTGCGTTCTTTTCAACAAACCTCGAAAACTTTTTGTCAAGGAAACGGTGAACGTCCGTAGCTGGTCTATCGATAAAAGGGTGACGTTAAGGGGTGGACGGCGGCGCGCCGTCGGAACTTTTTGCCGCAGTCGAAACTCCATTATAAGCCACTTAATTTAATATTCTCGCTGCATAGTCATGAAGTTAAAGCGTTCCGTGAGACGGTAACACAAGTAACTAAAGTAGTGGACAACTTTCCACGGTGGGCCGCCGCCGCCGCCGCGCCGGTCGGCCCACGCGGCTATTGCCCACGCGCTTCCGCGCGCGAGTTATACTTCGCGTTTTATTGACTCGCTAAAGGTAAGCGCGAAACGATGTGTGAGTGAATTTTTATAAAGAATGCAGACTCGAGGGTCGATTTATTTGATTTCGAATTTCTTTTTACTTCTTCTAATTCTTTCGAAAGACGAACCCGGACGCGCGTCGTTTTCAATAAGAGAGAAGCAGCTCCCGGAACGGGACCGACGCGATTTGTTAGGCTCGGGCTAGCATATGCGCGGACAACCGTAGAAATGAATATTATAGAGGACGTAAGTCGGTAAGACGAAGGGAGGGAAGTTGGAAGTGAAGAGGGTGTCGTGCGCCGCGGCGCCGTCGCCGGTCTCAGAATATATCATCTCTCGCGTGACGCGGTGAGACACGTAGTGGCGGAAATTTTATTTCAAGGGAGCGAAGGAATCGCGATGTTTTAATCCGGACGTATATTGCGTATACGCAAACGGACAGCGGGTTGAAGAGGGTACGACAAGGATATTTCCACCACGACGTCCGGTCTGAACCTCGTTAATAAAGTGGCTAATCCTCTTCCACTCTTTCTCTCTCTCTCTCTCTCTCTCTCTCTCTCTGTCTTTAATCATCTCGTTTGTACAATTATTTCTTGTCTACTTAATTACGTTTCGTTTTATTCTACGCGATGTTCGAAAGTTGAAATGCGAACGAGACGAAATATAGAAATTTTCATTTTCATCGGATCGACTATCAATTAACATAGCGAGCTGTTTAGAAACGACGACTAATTACGTTTAGATTTATCAAAGTACGCGGTTGAACGTTTTCGCGCGTGCTCCCGAGACCTACCCGGATGCTGATGATTAATGCGTGCCGCTATTAATTATCAACTTTGCTACTGTTTATTCGTTCCCGACAGAACGGTCGCGTTACCTTTTCAATGTCTACACGCGCATTGAATTTCCTCTCGCCACCACGTTTATCTCCACCCGCGATTAATAGTCGCTACTTCCACTTTTCCGGCATCGACTCAAGACAATCTCGTGTGCAGCCAGTCGCCTATCTCTTGCCGCCGTTATTATTTACCACGGTGGACGCGCGCGATAAAATTTAATTTATGGCACTGGAACTCGTGTAGAAAACAAGGGTAATCGGTGGCGCTGATCCGGTGATTGAAAGCACATACGACTTTCAAATTGTTTACTCGTGAAAATGGAGGAATCACAAAGTCGAAGCAATGGCATTAATTATTCGTCGGTCCTACGTGGATTTCTTTTTTATCCCGATTCGTGTAAAAAACGTGTAATCAAACGAACGATTCGAGGTTCACAGCGATTGAGTATACGAGATTAAGCCACCATCTGGAAACCACGAGCTGCCCCACATCTGTCTGCACCTCGTTTCCCAATTTTCTTCGAGTATTAATTCGTCATGTCCCCAAAAAGATTCGCATCTATCACCGATTTTTCTCCCTCCAGCTAGTCTGAGCGAGAACCGCAAATTCTCTGGCTGAGCAATCGAGCAGCCTGCTAATACCGAAATGGCCATGAGTCTTGTAATAGGTATCCTAGTTTCTCGTCTCCCCTTCTATTTGAGAACCCCTCGGAAGGTCAACCGACGATTTCTCGTGGTAGCCCCCAGGTCCCTCTTCCCCCTTCGTATAATTCATCGACTTTCGTAATCCGGAACGCACGGGTCACGGGCTCGGGCCTCGTTAAGCAGGGAAAATATCGATCAGGGAAAACCCTCGATCAAGGGGTGCGACGATGCGGCGATTCGGGCACCTGTCCGCCCATCGATGTCGCGTCGCCCGGCGATCAAAGGGGGAGTTTTAGGTGACGGCGACAGATGTTGGCGAACGGTGAACGGGTGACGTTCGACACGCCTCAGAAGCGGAGTAATCCAGTTTGACGACGCGACCGTTTTTCCTTGCTTCTCCCCGCGGAAGTGTATTAATCGGCGCCCGCGTCACCACTCGCGCGCGGCCAGGAGCGCGTTGGCACTCGACGTCAATCCCTCCCCGGTTCTGATAAATAACGTTGGATAAAAAACGGCCCCGATGCTCGATGCGATCGATGCCCGCCGTGTCGCGGCTGATATTTATTTCTCATTCTATTTATTTTACGATGAAATTTCGCGGGATTTATACCCATTTTTACCGGGCGCAGTGGGGAGACAGGGTGAAGATTTAACGACACTGGTACTCGAGCTTTAATCACGTCGCATAATTGAATTTATTACGCGGTAGAAATTACTCGCTATTACTCATTAATACGATAATAGGCGAACGATAAAAAGGAATATTGTATATTTCCAACATCCATTCGTCATTTGCACATATTTGATGGACGAGTTTTATGGTTTGTCTCAAGTGCGACAAAAGAAGATAGATATAAAAGAATGAGACGATTAATCAAACGGTCTCGCGTGGAATACCGTGCGTAATTAATAAACAATTAAGCACGATTATCCGCCTCTCTCGTACGTCCGTTTCACGCGTTTATTAGGTAACGGCGAGCGCCGCTGTGCTCCCGTATCTCAATGAAAACGAGCAGGAATCTTGTAGACAAAAGCCCGCGACCGCTTTAATTGCTCCTAATTTACCAGCCGGATTCCATTGGATTTATTCTCGTCCCGACGCGCTCCAAAAATAACGGGCACGAACTGGCACCGAGGATTGATCGTTTCATTTAGGATAACTTTCTGACCCGAGCCGTTTAACTACTCCAAGAACGAGTATACAAATCCTCTCACGGTATAAACGAAAATAATGCGCGAAACAAATTATCGGGAATTCGAATATAATTTAGCATCTGATTAATCGTTGACGAACAACAAATCTTTGTTTTTTGTAGGAACGTGTACAATGATTTATAAATTATAGTAACTGGAATTTTTTAACGACTGAATAATTACAGTCGTGTAGCATATCAATTATTTGCATACGCGATTCATTTACTTTTCGGAAGAATTATCTCATGTACTGAAATCGTAAACATGATCGAATCGCAGCAACTTGGTTTCCCTAGTTAGATCCAATTGATGTTTTTCGATGTTTTCCAACGAGCTTTCCACGAACGATACCGACAACCCGTGAACTTGACACGAGTTAGGAAATTAGCAGTTAGTAATGGTTTTGTTGGTAGTCGTGGTCAGTTGATAACGCGAGAAAACAACCGGGATAGCCGCGTTATCTGACGACGTGGTGAGAGAAAAAAATAGCTCAGGCCACGATGTCATCGCTGCCCCCAACGATCTTAATTGCACTTTCGATTGCGTCCGCGTCGGAAATAAATCAGGAACGTATTAGCCCGTGATAGTATCTCGTTAATAAATTATTAAATTATTGCATCTGTTGTAGTTCATTCTATCGTCCGATATTACGAATTAAATTGAACATAAAATTATTTATTATGTACCAGCAATTCTGCTATTGAATATTACAACGTATTTGTAATTAAAATTGTAATTAAAACGTTGATTTTGTACAATCAATGTGGAACACATTGTTTGAACACAGAACTGAATGAAAACAAATTAAATAGCAGAGGAACAAATTCATCGAAATATAGTAAATCTAACTTGATAGTTTTTAAAATAGAATAATTCGATTCTCGCGTACTTGAATTACCAGAGTTATGAAACATTTATAAAACAATGAACTGCGGTGGATAGGGCTAGGGTTTCGCGGAACTGCGTGGGTGGCGAGACCGTTGTCTCCGGAGAACTTTGCTCCGAGTGTAGAAGCAAATGTACCTACGCGGTAATCGTATGATAATGGACACGGAAAACACGCGTATATTGACTTCCGCTCTTCTACTGCGTGTTGTGCGAGGCGCGCTAGAGGCTTTCGACGTTCTTGCGAAACTTGTACTCCACTGTTTGCGATAACAAAAGCTCCTAAGTGTCGACGAATTTAGCTTGTTAGAACGGTGAAAGAATAACAGAGATGAGCAAGGTTCTAACTAGATTAAATGAAATTAAAAATTGAAATAGTCATTACTCGTTTTTCGTCAAGAGTGGGAAACTCGTTATTCGTTACGAAGATTTTCCTCAATCTAAGGCTGTCGGTTATAATTTTTAAAACGACAAATTACAAAGCACTTGTGGATTCGTTTCCCTCCCGATGGGCGAGGGGTGGTTCTTTAAAACCGACGTTCGTTCGAGCGAGTTTCAACGTTAACAGGCGTCCCTCGGCGAGGAAAATCCGTCCGCTCGACGCATTCGCGGACGCGTGAATCTCATTAGAGCGGAAACATCGCGCGTTTCGAGTCGGTTACGTCCGCCGCGTCCCGTCCCGTCGTCGCTTGTTCGTTCTTTTCGACGCGTCCCCTTAAACGCGAATCACGGGGGCGTCGGATCCAGACTATATTTGTTCTGGGGGATGAATCGGTGGAGCGTGACGGAACGCGGAATTAATGCTTTTCTCGCAAGGTGTAATTTCTCGCGCGGACGCGATGAATCCGAATAGGAGAGATCGTCGCATTACGTCCCGCACTTTGTTATCCTTTCATCTCTCTGGCGAATCAAATATGTCGTACGGAATCGCGTCGACCGATTTATAATGTCGTTAAGACAGATTTAGAAAAGAGTTCCCCTATTTACGTCTTTAAAAAACATTTCCTTATTCGCGTGACTGTAAATGTGTTCTTCATTAAATTGTTACATATGTTCCTCGATCGTACTTGAATTAATTAAACATATTTGCTGTCGTGAAACTTTGTCAACTACTTAAAGATAGTTCTGTCTCTCGGGGTTTGCATTAATTGTCAAGGGACAGTGATAGTCTTTACTTTTAGCAACACGCTCACTGTACTATCGCTAATTGTATTGCACTAATTGTATTTTTTTAATTCATTTCGCTCTGGCCAGGGAATTTAGAAGTCGTTAGCGTTCGCTTGTGATCATATTTAAATGAGTCTTGCTCGCGTCTCTCTCTGTCTCGCCCGAAGTTTCCTTTCTCCGTCCGTCGCACGAGCGTATACACACGCGCTCGTTACGTAATCGTGCAACGCCCGCGGCCCGCGGCCGACCAGGCATGAATGAGTGACTCACGCGCGTACCGGCCGCGTGTGTATGCGTACGTAAATAACCACGATATATGTCTGGCTGCCCACGCGTGTGTTCGAATCACTCGCGAGCACGACCATCTTTCACCGCGCCTGCGATGCGTATAGCGTCGCCCTGTTATAACGCCGTTACGCGTTCAAACCGACCTTCCCCGCTCCGAGATCGAACGAGTCCTGTTTTAAAACTAGGAATCAGGAATTCATACGATTTTTACCATTTACACGATTGTCGTCCGGACAATTAGTATTTCCCTTATCTGCTTTCTTCTTGACTCAACTCGTGTCTGACAAACTGAATGGAAAACGAGCGAAAGGCTACGTATCTCGCATTTCAAACGGAGTCACGATCCTACGCCGAGGCTCGGATAGAGCCATTGTAGGCCATTTACGGCGATGCATTTAGAAAGTGGTTTATCCGCGCGACGGCGACGACGACGACGACGATGAGGGCATGACTCAACCGTTCGCGTAAACGTCGCCAACATACCTTTCCAACTTGGTATAAACGCGGCGAAAACAAACCAGTTCGTGAACCTCCGGGCGCTGATTGCGCCACATAATTATTTTTTTAAGGAATTTTATTAAACAATTTATTATTTCGATGGAAGCACCGACTAGTTCAGAGCGTTAATTAGTCTTTTACTGTCAGTGTCTTTTACTGCACGATGGCTTCCGTTCAAACCCGAAGGTTTCCAACTCGTGTAGGGAAAACGTACGTTTAATTTCCCGCGAGTATTGTATCCTTTCGATCGAGATTTCGTCGAGATTTCACGGGCGACGGCGCGTGAAAACGCGTGTACGCGATCGACGCGTATACGTTCTCTCCAATTAAGAATAATTAACAGAGGCGGCGCCGGTTATTGCCGACCGATCGGGTATACGCGTTCGTACGGAACCGACTGATTTTCGCATATGGGTGTTCAACATAAAGAAAGAGGACAGGCACGATTACTGCGCCTGTGGGATGCACGTAGACGCGCATACATGCGTACGTCTCTTTTATGAATTATGTATCGCGGCTCCCTTATCGGCCAGCACTATGTTAATTTCTGTACGGGAACTTCTGGATAAAAACGCGTGATAGACGCTTGGTCCCGGTCTTATCGGTGACTTCATACGGATAACGTAACTGGAGTAAAGCGATTCGTTGTACCCGTTTCCTTATCAACCAATTTCCAACCCTTCCCGTTATCTCTGATCTATTGTCCACTTAAACGAAATGAAGATAATTAAAATAATTCTATACTATTTTATTGTGTCAAGAAGTTTATCAAATTGGCGTCTATAGATATGTAAAATTTTCGATATCTGTTGTGACTGGAGAACGAAAATTAATACGTTAATTTGTAGAAAGACTCCTTCCCTTGTGATTAACATTTCGCTTATATGGAAAACATAGTTGATTTTCGATTCAATTAATCCTCGTCGCATTTTACGTAGAGTTCTAACTGTTTCTAAACAGTTTCAAATATCTGTGAAACCATCGTCCGTGCAAGCAAGCTCCGGCCAAACGAGCATGTCCTATGTGCGTGTACGTCGCGTCGCGTCGGTCAGATTTTCGACGAGCACAAAGTAAAGCCCGGGGACGCAGGTACGAAGGCTCGCAATTTGTCCAGTCGCCGTGAAACTCGTGGCTAATTATCTCGTATCTAACGTCACGTCCGAGCGTAATTTCGTCGGTCTCTACCGGCTTTTCGGACTTCCTCTGGCCAGGCTCGTTTCCGTGACGATTGTCCGTCGCGTCGCGTCTCGTCCTCGTATTTATACGCAGAAACTCGACTGGACGATAGTAAACGCTTGTTAAATATAAAACGAAGAACAAGAGACCGTGCCGTCGAAGGAATTCTCGCTCGTCGTTTGCCTAATGACTGACCACTGACTAAGAGTAGTACCAAGCTTGGAAAAGCTGTCGAGTCGACGAACACGTCCGACACTTTACCTCGTCTTTATTTTTATTCGTTTTAACATAATAATGTAAAATTTATAGAACGTTCAACTCGCACTTCTCTTCACATTTTTAGGACGTTATCATGTTTTGAATATGCACGCGTATCTCAACTATTAATTTATTACTTAGCTTCTGATAAATATTTCAAATATTTCTTGCAAGTTTATATAAGTCGAATGATGTATTTGAAAGACTCGTGTCTCGAACTACTAGTCGTGATCCTCGGAAATCCTTTCTCCTCCGGCAGAGAAATCATCTTTCAATTTATCACTGGATTTCCACAAGACTCGCACTGCCGTTTTTACGAGTTGTAGGAGGTTACATTAAAAGACTCGCGGTTCAGAAATTTAATTTTCGGGCGTCGCCCGTGGACCTCCGACAGTGTTCGCGAGAATAGACGCCTGAAGGACTCTTGAGTACGTCGAGATCTCGCGAGTCCTGCTACGAAGCGACGACTCGCTTTGACTCCCCTGGGACATAGAACAGTCCTCTTTCTCTCTGTTTATTCAACTTTTCTTACACGCGAACTAGCAATATTCTATTTCCGAGATGTTTTCCGATGGGCGAGAGACAGTCATACACTGCCCGAATTCAATTAAATCCCAAGCCAACATCGTTGAAGGGTACATTGATCAACGCCGCAGCACGTTGTCGGTTGACGGAACAAAAATAGTTGACGCTGTTGGTATGCGTCCGTCGACGACCGCCTCCGGGCTCGTCCCGTAGCCGGGTTCACGTATTTTTAGCGACATTATTCGGGCCAGGTAGCACTAATTTAGCCGGTGATCGTGTATTATTGGTGGGCGCCATCCGTCGACGAGCTCGCATGCGTTAAAGGTTCGTTTATACCATCGACGAGCAGAATGAACCGCGGACTCGTAATCTTTTGCCATTTCTAATTATTATTAAATAAATGCAAAGTTCTGTACAAGCCTCGTGGTTAATTAGCTGGGAACGAACTTTCGAAGAGCTCAGTCCTCGACCACATTATTAAAAAATCAGGAATAATAATAAGACATGAATCCATGCTTGAACAGTACTTAGATTCTAGTGGACTCGTTCGCGATTCGTCGATAGTATAAACGAACCTTAACTCGTTATAATTTCACGGATAGGTACGCCATCGACACCCACGCGGAATCTGGCCGCTGATCATAGAGAGTCGGAAAGTTGCGTATCGATCAATCGATCTCCCTGTTTACGTAGTTGCGTTCGCTATACACGCGGTGTGTCGAATCCTTGCACCATTCGCGACGGGAAACTAGTTCAGTGAAACCTCCAAGCGTGCTGCGGCTGCCGTAAATATCCGTCGTCGTAATCAAACGGCGATCCGTTGCCTAACATCGCAAGTAGCTCCTTCGGGTCAAATACCTTCGCGGCAGCCTTTTCCATACAAATTTACAAAGATCGAGTCATTTTCAGGACTCGTTCAAAAAGGAATCTTCTACTTAATTACTATACCGTCGGTTCACAATTGAATTTGCATACTATTAAGGATTAAGCATATAAAAGGATGTATATAAAATTGATCATGTTTTTTTTTTTACTTGGAAAAGACGAGGGTAGGACGGTCGAATCGACCAGCAGAATGGTAGGCCAGTAGACCAGTTAAGTTTTGATCTCGGAACGTTCCACCGTTCGCTTGAACGACATTGCCTTTCTACGCGACCCGATAATAACGGCAATTGATATAATAATCACAGGGCTCGGTTCTCGACGACAGGACAAGGCGGGGGTGGTTTAAAATTAAACCGCGGTAACGACCGTCGGGGTTGAAAGGGAACCGGCCCTAATACGAACTTGTCCGTTCCGATGGTACAATGGCAACCAGTGTGAAATCGATATCGCATGCTCTCACAACGTTCTCTGTCGTTGAACGACGTTCTTATACCGTCGCGTAATAAGCATATCAAAAACCGATAGAGAGATATTCTTGTTACTGATGATAATAATTAATTCGCGGCGAAAATAGTTCTCGAATTAGTGCATATGAAATATCTTCTTGAAACGCAGATGTAGTTCATAGTAGAGCTGGTCAAATTGAATTATTCTATATTTATGTATT
>NW_017177008.1:842940-856809 GCF_001652005.2 Ceratina calcarata
GTACAAGCCTCGTGGTTAATTAGCTGGGAACGAACTTTCGAAGAGCTCAGTCCTCGACCACATTATTAAAAAATCAGGAATAATAATAAGACATGAATCCATGCTTGAACAGTACTTAGATTCTAGTGGACTCGTTCGCGATTCGTCGATAGTATAAACGAACCTTAACTCGTTATAATTTCACGGATAGGTACGCATTATTCACCCACGCGGAATCTGGCCGCTGATCATAGAGAGTCGGAAAGTTGCGTATCGATCAATCGATCTCCCTGTTTACGTAGTTGCGTTCGCTATACACGCGGTGTGTCGAATCCTTGCACCATTCGCGACGGGAAACTAGTTCAGTGAAACCTCCAAGCGTGCTGCGGCTGCCGTAAATATCCGTCGTCGTAATCAAACGGCGATCCGTTGCCTAACATCGCAAGTAGCTCCTTCGGGTCAAATACCTTCGCGGCAGCCTTTTCCATACAAATTTACAAAGATCGAGTCATTTTCAGGACTCGTTCAAAAAGGAATCTTCTACTTAATTACTATACCGTCGGTTCACAATTGAATTTGCATACTATTAAGGATTAAGCATATAAAAGGATGTATATAAAATTGATCATGTTTTTTTTTTTACTTGGAAAAGACGAGGGTAGGACGGTCGAATCGACCAGCAGAATGGTAGGCCAGTAGACCAGTTAAGTTTTGATCTCGGAACGTTCCACCGTTCGCTTGAACGACATTGCCTTTCTACGCGACCCGATAATAACGGCAATTGATATAATAATCACAGGGCTCGGTTCTCGACGACAGGACAAGGCGGGGGTGGTTTAAAATTAAACCGCGGTAACGACCGTCGGGGTTGAAAGGGAACCGGCCCTAATACGAACTTGTCCGTTCCGATGGTACAATGGCAACCAGTGTGAAATCGATATCGCATGCTCTCACAACGTTCTCTGTCGTTGAACGACGTTCTTATACCGTCGCGTAATAAGCATATCAAAAACCGATAGAGAGATATTCTTGTTACTGATGATAATAATTAATTCGCGGCGAAAATAGTTCTCGAATTAGTGCATATGAAATATCTTCTTGAAACGCAGATGTAGTTCATAGTAGAGCTGGTCAAATTGAATTATTCTATATTTATGTATTTTTAGTAATGAGTTCGATTGTTATTTCTTTTCGTTCGATTTTCATATGTTTCGAATATAAACTGATGGTACGAAATCAGCTATAAATCTTGTTGACGTACGTCAAATTATTTATGTTGATTCATGCCAGGAGATGGTGAGATAAAACATGATAGATGATTTTCAAGCGGAAATTCAATCTTAAACAAAATCACATTCCATATCTACCGATCTAATATAAATAAGCGAGCGAACTTGAACGGGATTTCAATCGAGGCAATCGTCTCTTCCGAGTCCTTCAGCGAGCAATCCGGATATCAAGAATACCATCGTTTCTGTTCTACATTTTACCGGGGGAATATCGATTAATCGATTAAGTAACAATACGCAGCGAGCGGCGGTATGAATAATTTATATGTTCGAGTTAATTCCGTTCCGACGATCTTAAGAGAGGAGGAATCCTGGAATTCCTCCTCTCTTTACCATATAATTGTTCTAAAATACGAATCGCCTTCTTAAAGTCTCGAGTGGCTCGGACTGTTGAAGAAAGACAGAAAAAGAAGGAGCAAGAGACGATGAGATGAAATTTCGACAATTTTCGCATCAATTCCCAGGCTCGAATCCTCTGTGGAAACTAGCCTCGAAACGACGAGCTGCGTCTCTTCGAGGCGCGTCCACCAGCTATTAGACCGATGATAATTAAACGTACAGACGCTTGTCTAAACACGATGGCCAGTTATTACGCGGTTCATCGGTGGTAGAAAAGTAGAACGATCGATCCCCCGCTTGTTCCAGTTTCAATGTAGTCGCGGATCGAGTTAAGCCGATCTGAAACTTCGAACAGTCCGCGTGCTTCCACTGATCCTGGATTCGTCGGAATCCCTTGTACTTTTCTTCGAGGATCTTCCTTGGTTGTCCTCTTTTTTTATCAAACACAATTCTGGTCCTTCGTAGAAGTAAGACGAGTATCGTGAAGTATTCTTATTCGATAAGCGTCCCATTGTCCTTTTGCCATAGTAATCTTTTTGTAAAATATTTTCAAGTTTGATTTATATATATTTTTGTATGATCTATCATTCTCCATCTTTTTCGCTAGAGAAATGGCATCCGGATTTTTGTTACGTTTCAAAAATTGTTGGCCTTCGTAAAATCGATCCATGGGTCGATCCCGGTGCTGTTGTAAGTCACGGGTCATGGACCGACCGGTCGTCTTATTCTTCTACCCTGCTTCCCGGGGTGCGAGAGCACGCGACTACCAGACGGCAGGTGTTCGAGATTGTTGCACCGGGCAGATGTTGTCCCGCCATCGCGTCGTCCCGGCCTTCTTTCTTTCTCCCACTTCTGCTCCTCGCCTTTTACTCGAGACCGTTCGGTGCGTTTTCGGTTCTTTCTTCGAGTCGTTGTCCCTTCGTCTCGTCAAACAGCGGCCCCTGCGGGAGAAATATCCCCCTGCTGCCTCGTGCCAAATGCCGAAAACGGGCTTCGCCGCGCAGCTGATGATCGTCGAACTCTTTTTAATCTCAGTCCGACGCGAAACGTGCCACCCGAAGATCTCTGCGACACCTTGCCGATGATTCAATCGATGCGTCGGATCGAAATCTTTATCGACGACGTTTCACATAATTTATAAATAAAAGTACCGTTGATCGCAGTAAAATTTCGATGAGCATCGGCCAATAACGTTTTTACGACAGAACGTAGTATTCTCCGCGGTTGGATCCCTCGTCCGATTATGTCCAGAATGCCGAAACTTCTCCGAAGGTATTTTCTGTAAAAACTGCTTTACGACCGATTTTTCCGCTCGTTCTTCAGCCGGTCACTTTATTTCTTAGCCGTTTGTCGCGATGACAAAAAGTCTCGGAAGTCCCGTAAAAGATCCATCGAACGGGTTTTTAAACGAGGAAAAAAGAAGATCCACGAGTCCGTTCGGGAACAGTCACGTCTTTAGGTGGAAGTTTAGAAACCGCGTTTCACCGCGTCGCAAGAGAATTATATTATTGCTCGTTTATACGGAGTCGTTACATTTACGTAAATATGTCAATTGCCATCCGGCGAGCATATTTCTGTTTGAACGACAATAATGGAATTTTTACGATGGACGCAACCCAGTGCCAGATACAGGCTAAACATATGTATGAATCGGCCATAAAGACGAACCACCCTTAATGCAGCTTCTTATACGTTTCGGACGATTCGCCTTATAACTTCCGTCGTTCAATGGCGACCGCGGCAGCGTCCGCTAACGCTTTTATGGCCATTACGAAGATAATGCGTCAGAGAGACGCGGCCACCTTCCACCCCCCGACCACCGCTTCTACCCGCCTTTTCACCTCCACACCCTCTCATAAATCTGATGTGTGCGCGTCGCTCGGTTATTCCTCCTCGCGCGGCTTTGTCGCCGCGGCCAAACCAGCAGCTCGGATGTTCGGATCGCGATAGAATCGTGCGCCGTACTCTTCCTCCTTCCCTTACTTTCATCGTTACGGTATTATTGCGAGCAAATTTACGAGCTGTTTCCGTTCCATCCGTGGCGCGTACGCGTGTACCTATCGGACGGAAGAGGACGAGAATATCTGCGACGCTCTTTTCCGCCGCGACGGTATCAACTGTCTCTGACCGCTGTCTAACCGTTGAAACGTATTACTATAAGAAGAGTAGAACGAACAAAAAGTTGAACGAGACGCAACGTTCGAACTTGGGATCTCGAGGTACGCTCTGAATAGGTAGGAGAGGTCTTGTAAAAAATTAGAAAGGTACCACGGTCGACCCTCGTTCGTTACCCAGCCCCGCGTCCTGCTCAGGATGCATAAAAGGATCCGGGTCTTTGATAGACACACGAATCCGGCTCGTTAATTTCTCTTTCATGCCGAGAAGAGGAGCAGCGATTATTTGTCTAGCTTCTTCTCGCGCGCGCGGAGGGTTGACTACAGAAGAGGGAGAAGATAAACGGCCCTGTTCCAAGGGAGGCTTCTTTCGAACTTCCAGGTACCTACGATTGCACCTGCCCGGCACGTGGCCCGACCGTTCGTGTGCTCACCTCTTCGAGTAGCCTCTCACTCGATTTACGAATATATCGTCCTTCGTTTTCCCATTATTCTTTTTCTACTACCTTTCGAACACTGAGATTTCGGCCATTCGTCGGAAACGGACGATCAACGTCTTCTCGTCCTTCGAACATGAAACAATTATTCGTTTCACCGCTTTAAACGTATCTCACTTCTCTAGCTCGCTCAGCAGCATTAATTCTTATAGAACTTCATTCTTTTGTGAGACACCTTCATTCATGAAGTAGATCAAGTGCCTTGTTCATTGCGTAATTAGCTGGTCATACTTGCAACCATAATATCGAAGTAAAGGAACAAAGTTGTAGTCTGGCTTGTCTAGGCGAAGCCGCATTGTCTAACCTCGCCAGACGAAGACGATCGATCCTCCGAAGATCCTTTCCTTCCATCACGCTCTATTAATCCCGAGCGAACGGCCTTTCTCGGCTGCAGATTAGAAAGTGCTTCCGCGATCTCGAGATATTTTCTGCCTATGCCAAGCGAATCGGCTAAAGGACGTTTCAGCATTGCGTCGTTTCTATCGTCTCGCCTTTCCATCAGCTTCTAATTATGATAGTTCGTTTCATAATAGCGTTTACTTGCTATTGCTATTTATATGGTTTTCATTCTTTACATAATCAAAGACAGTAGGAATAAAATTAGCTTAAGGTGGATAGAACAGCCTTGTCGCTCATTTTTCATTCATACCGGTCACGTTTTCGTCGTAATACGGCGTACGTTCACGCAATCTAACCGGATCGCGGTTCCTTTCTCGCAGAACAGAAAACCCACCCACGAGTGGGAGCAGGAGCGACGAACAACAAATAGCAGCGAAGAGAAGGAGAGCATATTTCCGGCCGGTGAAAGTCCAGAGATAATACCTGGCTAGGTGTTCCCGGGTAGACGCCGGAGAGACTGCGTCGCACGGAAACCCAGTGAATCTCGCCAGGGGAAAGAGATGGAGAATGAATAGAGACAGATGGAAGGAGAGAGAGAGAGAGAGAAAGAGAGAAGGGACGAGTGATAGAAAACACAGCGCTAGAACAGAGACTCGGCGGCGGCGGTGAAAGTGAAAGTGTAACGGCGAGGAAAAGATCTCGTTCCCCTCTTGTGTTCTCCAGAAGCGTTTTAAAGAACTCCCACCAAGAAGACGATCGTTTCGGTGAGAGGTGATCGAATCGGCGGTGCTTTGTGGCTGACCGTCGTGAAAGCGGAATAATAGTACGCTCTTGTTCGATAATATTATGCATCGTGGTCGGAGAATAATTCTATCCGCATGTTCCGTTCGAAGATTCTAATCATAGTCGACAGTACACTCTACTGAATTTCACGTGAATTCTCAAATAATTAATAACGGGTTTATTTGCGTCGGTTATTATGAAACTGACGCAAATATATTTTTTTTATGCAGTTTGAAAAATCGTAATTTATTATTTTCAACACTTCTTAATGACGAGTAGTATTTATGAAAATGTATAGTTCACTTCCTGTAATGATAGCGTGATAGCCGATTGGTATTAAAGCGTTTAGCTAAAGAGCGCTGATAAGGGACGAAGCGTAAATCGATGAGGTTTCCCGGTGAAAAAGAAACCTGAAATACAGCGATGCGTCTTCGTCCATCGACGACAGCTCGAGGGACAGCTGTCGCGAGCCGGAAATTGCGACATCTTGCAAACGACTCGCGACACTTTCGGGTACATAGGAAAACGGTGGACACGTTATTGCGTGACTCGACTTGTTTTCCACGTGCCTCTGCGCTTTGCTTTCGTTACATGAATCTTCGAATGTGCCACGAACACACCTTCGTAGGAAAAAAAATTATCTCGACTATCCACTTAATTTGTGCCATTTATCCGTATTGACACTGATACGTATTTAGAATGTACATACGTGCGTGTGGGACAGAATTTATCTGCTTTATTACTTCACGTTTTACAGTCCAATTATTGCATCATGTCATTTGTTATAATCGTTTTACGTTAGCCACGTATTAAATAGTTACGCCAATTCGATACGTAATAAAACACAATGTCAGGATGTTATTTGGATCAAGCGTATAATTTTGTAATTGCTTTTATCGAAATAAGAAGACGTCTAAGTGTACACTCCTATATAATGTCTCGTTGCACGGTTTGTAATTCGCGGGACAACGGCGGTCTATCGTTTTCTTCTTTAAATTGCACGTTGCCCGGCGAAACAAACAGCAATCGTCAACATCGATGGACCAAGTCCAAAGTAGTCCGAGTCACGCGAGCGCCGCGTTTCCTTTCCCGTCTTCTTTGTTCGGCTCCTCGCGGTTTAAAAGCCGCCACGAATTTTCACGGGCAGACGTGTTGCGGCGTAAAAAGAAGCTCGCGTTTTCCAGCGTTTCATAAATTGAAACGCCGCCACCCTCTCGCAATAGAATCACGAACGAAGGAAACTCATTTGTTGGAGGGACGAGCTACATGGTTCGGCTCGAGGAAAGTTACACGGCGACCCCAACCATGAAGATAAGAATCGCAGAATGACATCTTGCAAACGACTCCCTCGGTTAAAGGGACAGAAAGGAGCGTCAGGATGTATTTACGCGGGTTGGTCGCGTGACTCGGCCCATTCGCCCGGTGCGGTGCGCCCGACGCCGCTCTCTCTTCGCTGCCGTCGATGATTCTCCTTTTTCCTGGTATTCTTCTTCGGGGGTGACAGTGTACACGTTCAGCTGTTTCCGGTGCTCGTCGTCTTTCCCGATACCACTGTTTTCAATGAAAACAAAGTCCTGCGAGGCGTTATCAACCCCTGACTTCGAATTAAATATAAAATAGCGTATCAAAGCTACTCGTCGCGTACTTCCTTTCTTTTCTATTTCTCCTTTTCGATATACGTAGAAGCGACGGGATTACGCAGTCGAAGACTGATATCCCCTATCGTTATCAGGTATCGTCGAAGTAAATGCAATAGAGCAACAACGGGGCTGCCGCATTAGCCCGAGGGCTATTATTATTTGCTCTGGGTATTCCGTAGAGGCTGCAGGCAGCAAGGGTCAATAAATTTGAGGCAATCCGAAGGTGGTCGTGGCGGAGGGCAGGTGTGGAGGGTATTGCGTTGCAACTTTCGGTAAGGAGAACGGTGGTCTGACAAAGGTCCGGTGCCGAATCTGGGGGAGAACGCTCGGGGAGGGGAATATGGCGAAGGCGAGTGAGTAAAACGTGCGTCAAGCCGAGTCGCGGAGCGGTGAGGCGCGAGGAGAAGACCGAGGGCCGTCGGAGAATAACGCAAGCTCCTCAGATCCTTGGCTGCTAGACTCAACATCTGTCGGCAGGTGGCTCGTCTCGGACATGCGTTCGTGGCTTGCAAGCCCTTTGTGTATCCGCGTGCAACGACCTAGCCCAGTTGGCGCGCCACGCAATCCACGTGACTCTCTCACTCTTCTCTCTTTCTCTCTCTCTCTTTCTCTTTCTCTTTTCTCCTCGTCCGGAGTGCAGCCGGCGACGAGGCGGCTGCTCGCTGCTCCTTGCCTCGCCTTGTCTCGCTACGATCCTTCCCTGTCGGCTGGTTCTTAACCCCGAGATCCCTGGAGATAAAGGGCCGAAAACCGGGATCCTGCTCCTCTCGCGATTCGTCACCCTCCGGCGAACGCCACGCCGTTTTACTTACTATCTTTCTAGTACCATCTATTTCTCCAGGTGCACATCTATTATATTCTGTCGTTCGCCAGAATTGGACCAGAGTCGTTCTTTCTAATAACCGACGATAAAATCTCTCGTGAAGATTCTGTACCGACGATGTCGCGAGTAAGGAACGAACCGTTAATTAAAGTTCAAAGGGGTCTGGGATGTTGAGCAGCATCGCGATGAAACGGTGCGGTGTTAACGTCCAAGATCGTCGAGATCCAGTGGTGGCAACGGGTTTAATTCCTGTGCGGCCGGCTGCGGCTGTGAATTTACTTTGGCGCACAAAAGGCGGCCGACGCGACCGGCGAGCGAAGACAACAATTATTAGCGGACGCGTGAGCAAAGCCAGTAAAGCCTCTCGGCTTAATATATCCGAAAACGGAGCGCGGGCTCCTCGCTCTCTAATATCACCGGACCCGAGACGCTAACTTGCATATTGCACCTCCGGTTAACCGCCCGGCCCTGGCATTAACCACTTTGCCTCGTTTATTGCCGAACTGAAACCCCTTCCCCCCCGTTCCCGTCCCCGTTTCTCTCTTCTCGCCCTCTCCTTCCATTGATTATTACCGCGCGAACGCGTCGAGCCGCGCCGGGGTTGGACCAGGGCCGATAGTGGCGTGCAACACGCCGCGTTCGATTACAGTCAATCGAGGTCGATTAGACCCTGCGAAGGATCCTTGAGAGAAGTCTACCGACTCTCCGCAGGATAGAATATAAGGGGACCGTTTCTCGATCGCCAGCACGCTCTTTTATTAATGGACATTATATCTGTGCCGGAGATTATACGTATTTTCGTGGCACGGCGCCGGCGGCGGATCTCGATCGCGGCCGGCGATTCCCTCGATCGTTGCAAGCCGTTTTAATCAGGTTACCTTGAAGCCGTTGACTGTTTCATCGGCACCGATATTCTCCTACTCGTTTATCGGTGCCTTTGAAATCTTTGATCAACGTTTTCGCAGACTCTCGATGGACCATAAAAATTGATGGTTTGTATTTTATTATTACCAAAAAAGGTTCGACGATGCTTTCCCATAGAATATCTCGGGAGTAACAATGAAACTGTGGCACAGCCGATTACGAGATTAGCTAAATATTCTTATTAATCGGTAGACACGATAGTTCGATGTCTGAAGGTTTCAATTTTAAACACTTTTGAAAATATGTACAAAGAAGATAGATGCGAGAGACTTGCAGGCAGAATAGTTACGTAGAAATCGTGTAGAAATCTCCTTACTATACTCTACCATCGACAGCAGTTTACATCAATCTCTGACGATCGCGTTGGGAATCCGCCGTTGAAGTCGTTAATTCCTCGTTTTCCGAAGTTTATCAGGCGATCGACAATAAATCCGGATTGACCATTGCCTCGGGTAGAGCTCTCTACTACGTTTACCCCCTGTTGGTGATGCTCGTTCTATAGCTTAAGTCGTGTGTTGAGATCGAATTAGAAAAATAAGTAAAAAGTTGAATAGTTAAATTGTATGTATGCCCAGTACGTGAAACATATTCAATAATTAGGGTCTTTCGTGCGTCTTCTAAAATCTGTTGACGAAAAATCGTGACTCGATTTTCCCAAAGGACGAGTTAAATCAAGTCGAAGCACCCTCGATTACGATCGTACCTGTCTTTGAAGCGACGCTACACGGCCCGACGCGTTGCGTGAGCGCGCGGAGCACATGCATGCAGGTAAACGCGCAGCGCATCAGGATGCACAAAGGTTGCAAAGTGCCACCTGCCGAAAGTGGGCCCGGTGCGGCTGCAGGAAGCCAGCAGCCAGCAGGCGGTCGGTATAACTACACTTCTTCTCCCCTTCTCTCCTCTCGTCCATCTCGCAGGTTCAAGGCTCCCTTCGTTAGTCAACAGTGGACACCGACGTCCACTCGATACGTTCTTACAGTTACTTATTATTAATCGATAGATCCAGTTGAATTTTTAAGAACTGAGCAGCAAACAACTGTTGAACGAATTCTCAATTGTCACACGACTATTTCTGCAGTTTTACACATTTATTATTTGCTTAAAATCGTTTCGGCGTTTTGATGCACGGTCTCCATTCTTGGAACGATAAACGAATTTTTTTTTTAAAAAGTAGCGTCGCTGAGGGAGACGAACCTAACAGACAGCAAGGTGTCGCGTGAAGCCTCCACCTACAAATTCACGCGAACGAGGGTTAAGTACCGAGAGTGTCGGGCTACCTTCCCGCCTTTGGTTTTTAATGCCCCGGCTGCACGGCGCAATGCACCGCGGAGAGAATTTTAGATGGAACTTTACGACTCGTCCCGGTGCGTCCTCTTCTCCCCGCCATCCCCGTGTTTAACTTACAAACGAGGCATGAACCGAGGACCCTGGTTTCACGACGCTGTTCGTGGTGGCTCGCACACCTGTTCATCCGAGGCCGCAATCGGCCAGCCCCGATACACTTTTTTAAATAATCGAGCATTTGCCTCGTGCCGCGGACGAGCAGCTGCTCTCGGCGAGGCCTGACGCTGCCAGATTAAAATACCTCGAAGCGTTTCCACCACGGGCGAACGGATTCGTTTCGTTTCCCTCTCCACCTTAATTGCGAGGGTCGTGCCACGCGAACAGGTGTATTTCGACTCGGTTCTCGAGGGTTCCTTGACACCGCCAGAGACACAACATTACTCGTGAACACACACTGCGCGGCACTGTGGCCATCTTTTTGCCCCAGCAAGAATTGAACGATACGCTCGCACCTGTCTACCCCCATCTCTCTCTCTCTCTCTCTCTCTCTCTCTCTCTCTCTCTCTCTCTCTCTGAAACTTCGCCTCACCTCTTCGAGCCGTTGACATTTTTCTAATGGCCCGGACCTGCCTCGTGCCGTACACCGCACCTGGCCACTGTTAGATACTCCTGAACCTTTTTCAGTGTTTATGCCACCTTTCACAGAAACGAGCCCCTGAACATTACCAACGAAAATTCTTAAAATATTCAATCACAAAATTAACTGCGTAACATCGAAATGAACAGCATATTAAAATCTGTAACTCCTTCAAAATTAAAATGTATTTTAGATATTTAATTAATAATGAGTTTAGATCTTCCAATAGGCAAAAGATTATTTTTCTTTAAGCACGTGATGTTACCACTCGAACTGTTAACGTCATCGTTACTCGAATCTGATAACGAAGACGCGTGCGCAGGCTGACCGGGGAACATCCACCTGCTCGTAGATTGAGATATCGCGACGTTTATCGTTTCCGCGAACCACGATCGCAATTATTGACATCGATTACGAGCAATTAGAGATCTCAGCGCGCCGATACTTGGCCTTTGGTTAGATTATCATCGCAGCTAGCAGTTCCAGCTCATCGATACGAATCCAATCCGTGTTAACGTATGGTCTTCGTTAACGTCGTCGACTGATCGTGCACCTGTCTAATTGCGGGTCTTCCATATCGGTGAACAAGTGATAAGTGTATCGCCTATCAACGTGAGTCTGTACAAATAATTATTTCGAAGTATTAGTTCATAGATTATTTCATAGAGTTGTCTAGTATGATTTATTTCATCAAAACGAAATTATTATATAGACTCATTCCACGTACATAAATTACTCGTTACAGTTAAATAATATTCCAGTTTCTACGTAGCTTTTTTTTATTTCGTGACTCGAGATTGAAGATAATTATTCAACGCTTACTTAAACGTAATACACTTCATTTTTGTTCGTTTAGAACCGTTAATATCTGCGCGTTAGATAAATACGCTTAATGAGCTATGAAGATCGTCGGATATTTCTGTTTTTATCTGCGGCCGGGCAGGTGCAAGCCTTGATTCGGCAGCTGCAACTGCGCGCGAAAGAGGATCCCGTTCACTTCTTTAGAAAACGCGTAACAACATTCTTTTCCGGTGCCGCGATTTCTAATTATTAAACACTCTTAAAAGGTATACATGTATTATTGAAGACGGTGAACAATGAACTCTGTAACTCTCGTCGGTTGCTCGTTATAGATTAGATAATTTATCCCTGTTCGGTTTATTCCTCGGTGAAGTTTTTTTTTTTTCGAGTAATTCCTCGCTCGATGCCGGCACGGATACACGTGCGAGGCTGATTAGCAGTCACGTGTGGCACAGGCCGAGGATCGTGTCATCACGGTGATGATCACCGATGGCTTTGTTTATCGCACGGCTCGCCGAGGCGGGATTAGTAAGCCGATCGTACGGACGGAGGGGCATTTAGGTTACGAAGAGACCCTTCATTCAATCTTCTTTTTAATCGTTTTTCAAGGACGTGCCGGCTGCGACAAAGGGAAGCCGCAACAATTAGAAACACTCGGTTTCGCTCTGTGTTCTTCGTCTCATCGGGAAAGCGCCAGCTTTTTATATCCGGCGAAGAATTATATTTATATAAAAAAAAAATACACGTGCGCCCGCGCACGCATAATAAAACGGGAAAGAATGATTAATGCCGCACGAGTAGGCCGGGGAGAGAAAAGCTTTTTCTCGTCTATTTTTAAGACGCCGTACCCGTTATGAGCGGGTAAAAATAAAATTCACGCTCGCGCCTGGGGTTCCGCGGTGAGAGATTTTTTGTCCGACGTAGCTATTTTCCAGGACTTTATACCGGCTTCTATGGTATTTATAAAGTTACTACAAGCTCACCCTTCGAAAACATATAGATCCCCTGATCGGACAGCGAATAAATTGATTTACAAATAAACCGACTGATATTTTAATAATCACACTGCGAATTCTTACGAATAAATACAATTTTCATATTAATTTAAGAATTGATTGAAAAACATGATAAGACGTCGTATAGAATTTTGATATTCTCTGCAGATACAATAAATGGATAAAATTCGCATAATCTGTAGAAGTTCGATTGATTTGATCGACAAATCTACTCAGTGCGACACATTCTTTTCTTATCTCGTCTCGTTCGGATTTCTCGTTTCGTAATTTGTTTGGTTGTGTAAGAAAACGCGTGGCCACAAATTATTTCGAGTAACAATAGTTCTCAGATCGTAATTGTACGTTGAATCGCTTGCCGGTTTAATTACGTTCTTACTACTAGCAGTTGCAAAGCCCGGAGGATCCGTTGACAATTCTCGCTGCCGACTTCTTGTCGCATGCTCGGCTAATTGCTTCTGACTTCCGCGAATCATTCTTCTTTTTCTGCCTCGTTACGATTACAGTATCGACGTCTTGGCCGTGATTACAACGAATAATTTACTGATAATCAGGATAATTTCCTATTATGTGTCTCATTGTTCAGCGCTGTTTAAGAGAATATCAATTATCTTGATCGGCAATGAGATTAGAAAATCTTATTAAAAAATGCGGTATCAATACCATTTAACTACTGTAGACGAAATGACGGCAGTAATGACAGATAATAATTTATTAAGAAAAATCATACTCTCAAGGAAAGCGAAGGAGCGGAGAGGAAAAAAGAGTAAGAAGAATGCTTGATTAGGTGAGGAATTACGGAAGCTGTTCGAGCCGTCGTTATGCAAGGTTGCGGCAAGGAACGCAATAAGAAAAAAGAAGAACTAGGCGCAATCGCGAAACGCGACTGGCGCCTTGTAATTGGCATACCTACCTGCGAGTTATAGCACGGCAATAATTGTTTCTTGCACGTTTCGTAATCCCGCGTTTCATCGCATCGTCATCGTTTCATCGTTTCCTCCTTTTACCTCGCCTCGGGTGTGTAGCCTTCTTACCCCGCGAGTTTCACCGCGAAACGTTGCAATTTCTACGAAATTTTACAATTGCAAAACTACTACGTTGCATCGGAAATGGAAAATCAGTATATGTCATGCAATTTTCGTAAAGGATAAATTAATTGTATCGCTTTGTCAGTTATTTATAGGCTGAATTAATATCGTCAATCAGATTTTGCTGCAGAACCTTGGGAAAATTGGGAAATTCGATCAGATAAATTAAGGATGTATTGGCTATAAAATCAATCCCAAAAAATTATGCACTTTAGAAACGCATTTTTTAAAAAGAAATCAGACGTCGGAAGAACATTGCTAATAATAAACAACAAAAAAAAATTTTCGATTTTTCCGAGATTTTTCCAAGGGGTACCCC
>NW_017177008.1:856885-873761 GCF_001652005.2 Ceratina calcarata
TTATTAGCATTATTCTTCCGACGTCTGATTTCTTTTTAATTATAGGAAATGAGTTTTTCTAAGGTACATAAACTTTTCAGATTGACTGTATAGCCAATACATCCTTAAAGGAATATATTGAGGGAATGCGATGATAGTTTCTTTTAATCAAATTAGTAAATTGTTCGAATAGGAATTCTTATCGATTCACTCTGTATGTACAAAAAGAAGGCTCTGTTATCGCATTCCATCAGAAAAATTGATACCGATCTGCAGAAGAGTGTACATTCAGGAAAGTCCACGCAGCTGCGTGATTTTCGAGGGTAGCAGCTGTGCAAAGAGGGTTAAATCTATGCTGTTCGTCGAATTTCCTTCTGATAATTCCTCTTATCAGAACCGTTCAGGGATCTATCCGTCGCTTATCGGGCAGGAGATATGAACATCGTCCTCCACGGGAAACCCACGATCGAGACGAGGGTGTAGCGGCAGAGGATTCGGCAGTAGGTGCACTTTAACGATTCGTCCACCCCATCAGCTCCGATTACCGTGTAAACGCCATGAAAAATTGTTCTGTTGATCGAGCCGAGGTTCGGCCCGGAGCATTGGTGATCTTATCGATGCCAGGTTATCGGGTCCCGACCTCTAACCGACTTCCTAAGTCATTTTCCTAAATCCCCCGGCACCTTATGTCGGGACCCTCGCTCCTCTCCCCTCCTGGCAAACCGTACCGCATTTTTTTCATTCTTTCCCTGTTTTCCAGAACTCGTCCCCTATTTCTAGACCAGCTGTTCACGTCGCTTCGGATCTCGACACAATTTTTCTCTTCGTTTGATTTCGTGGCACAAGTGTTTCATTGTAAAATAAAAATTGAAACCAGACGTAACTGTTCGAACGGTTTAACTGTTGCTCCAACGCACTGGATGGGCTTACGGAAAACGAGCACAACAAACTCATAGGCGACGAACGAGCACGGCTATTAGAGGGTTAATCGACGCGACCTCCAGCAATGAAGATTGGTGTGTATGCGTACCGAAATTGTCCGGCTGCCTGCCCGGTTCAGTCTCTATGCCCTAAAGCCGAGCCTCAGCAATTGCTTTCTCCCGCCTGGATTCGACGCCGGACCTAATAACCGCGTTTAGAAATTATATAACTCGCCTCTCGGAAAACTACTGAAAGATTTTCAATGACTGAACGACTTTCGAATCTGCGGATATATTCAAGACATTGAACACTCTCAAGAGCCAAGAGTTCTAAGCTTCGAATTTTGTGTCAGGTTCGAAGCGTCGGACGCTCGTCGCTACTTCCTATACGGGAACAGATTTTTTTTTCACACTTTTCAAGGTGTCGGCAGAAACGGATCCCCGTGGCACAAGTAGGTAAACGAGTATAGGTGTGAGCCGCGTTGCCGTGTTAATTAATGCTAATGCGGATAACGAGTGTCGGTTACTTTGTAATTCGACGACGGTTTAGCACCGCGAAAACCGTTATCCCGGACTTACCTAAAGGATTTCACCTTTCTTTCTCTGTTTTCCTTACGCGGCCCGTCGCGACTGCACTCCTCTCCCGTAGAGGCAGAGGTTGGAACCAGAAGCAGCGAGCTAACCGGGACAAAGGAGCCATTAATCTTCGCATTCTCCGCTCGCTGCGTCGTTTCATTAAGTCCCGGCGCGCTGCCCCGTATAAGTGCATGCGCCTATTTACGTAGGTACGCGCGGCCGAGACCGCGACGAAATTGTGAATGACGCCGATCGCGAGGCGCGAGCGCGTAAACCCGCAGGATTATGGTAAACTTTCTTTTGTACCGAGTTCTCGACTTCGGTTAAACTCGAGCCGCTTGAATGGGACCGTGGATACGGGATCTCATTGTCGAGACAATGTGCCACAAAGGTTCCGTTTCCTAAGAAATTCTCTTACTAATTACAATTTCGACTCTGTTAATGCAATCGGGCTCGCGGAGTCTTCAATTCCTGACTCGATCCACGGGAAAAAACGAAACGGACTTCCGCGCCGAGTGTTAACGTCTGATTCCAACGATGGACAAACGCGAGCGTTTTAATAACAAATTCCTCGCGTCGAGTTCACGGTGCGTGGGCTTTCCGTACGAATAATATATTCGGTCAGTGACGGTCTGTGTACCGCCGAGGAAAATTCCGATCGTGTTACGTTTAGGTGTACAATCGCCCTCGCATTCCTTCGCGTTCTGAAACGCGTCGGACAACGGTTCGCCGAGCAACGCTGGCGTTAAAATTCGACGTAACGCAATCGGCTTTTCGTATTACCACTCCCGTCTCCTTCCGTTTCCGTTCGGTCTCGCTATCGCATCTGCCAATCATGAACGAATCCCCGCTTCTCGGTTTTGACCAACAATCTCGCCGTACCAATTCATTTGTATCCATCATTATAAAAATAATTTATTATACGTCTCTATTATAGGTCTCTGAACTCTTGAAATCGAATCATTGAACTATGAACGTGAACCGAATTTGAATCACTGCAAAACACGATACCTGCTCGTCTTAATTACGTTACCCGAATATTTTTAAACATTAATAGCACCTCGAATGAGTCGCGTATAAAGAATCAGATCGGGACAGTTCGTTGTAATAGAATTCCAAATAAAAATGTTAAGCCCGGATAGAGAAATATTATGCGATTCACACCTGTTCGAACGAAAGGAGACTGCGTCAGAGGCGTTTAGAATTCCTCGTGACGATCGTCACGCGTCGCATTCCGCTTCGTTCACACACGCCGCGCCTGAAACGGATCGTCCCCTGCCCTGCCAGCTACTTTGCTGTCAGTTTTTAATCGGATCGAGTTGACATTCCTACGAACAATCGGATCGACTGTGGTTCGTCGCGTGATATTTTTTTCATTCACATATGAAGAGACAAAAATCGCTTGAAATTCAAATACTCTTATTAGTTATTTTTCGATTAATAACATAAAATAACGTTTAAATGAAATAACTACAATGAAAACGAATCATGTAAGAAGCAGTTTGTAATAACTTGTAACAGGAGAATGAGACGATTCGCTTAATCGAAAGTCGGTGCACGTATCACTGGTGCAAATTATTGGACTCCCAGTTCATATAATGCGTACACAGACGCGATAATAATTTTCGCGGGTCTCTCTAATTACGTCCATGCCACTCCACCCCCTCGGCCTCTCCAGAAGTGCGCTAATAAACCCGGGATAACAAGACCGAAGGTAGCCTCGCACCGAGCCGTTTTACAAATCTCACATTTACATTTACGACTCCGTAACTTACGAGCTAGCGGCTCGTAAAACAGCCAAACGTTAACGATAATTGCGCCTTGGGTCACGCTCGTATCTCTGTTCCACATGCGCGTACGAATGTAGGTATATTGCACCTGATAAATGCCTCCTTTAATTAATTCGCGTCCGGCTCGTCTTCCCTAAAGTCTTATGATCATCCTCCTTATTTGCTCGGATACACTGTCTAAACACTCCGTTTCGTGTACCATTCTCTAAAAGCTTTAAGGGAAATCGTCATCGTAAATAGGAATCATAGAATCCTTCAAAAACAATTATTTTTTGGATGCGTCGTATGTTCCTGGATATTGAATACGTTTTACGTATTTCCGGCAGATAAAATTTTTAAGTCAGTGTTTTTAACCGGCAATCGTTTATTTCTTTCATTTACAGAAGTCGACGGTTTAATTTCTAAATGTATGAAACTACCAAAACGAGCAGCTGTTAGGTAAAAATTGTTAAAGTCTTTTAATCTCGGTTACGAAGCACGTCAGGTATGCAGAGTGTATTTACAATGGAAGAACAAGCGCGGTGCAATATGAACTATGTTCGATCCATAAAGCAACTGAGAATACGTTTATCCATTACGTCGACGCGCGTATCCGCTAATGAATACGATTTCTAACAGACACCACGCGTAGAGGTAATCGTCGCTCGTTTCATATCGCCGTAAAATTAATTAACCGCCGGATAAATTTCACGGCGTAACGCCGCACCGCGCGGTTTTCGAGAGACCGTCTCTCTCTCTCTCTCTCTCTCTCGCTGCTGCGCACGACAGATTTAATCGTGATTTATTAACACCCCCGCGAGGAGTCGATCGATTGTAATCGTAACGCCGCGTAATTATTGTTGGCCTCCCGTAGGGAGAACAAGATTAATGAGCCTTACATTAGAACCTATCGCTATCGACGCGTTGCTTCTTTCATCATCATCATCATCATCATCATCTTCTTCCTGGTGACACGTTCCTGTTTTTCCTTCCTTTTTCAAGGGTCTTTCAGCGACCTACCGACGATTCATCACTTTTAATTGGCCGCGTTGATGCGCCCGAACGATGAACCGGCTAGAAACTCTGTTTACCGTATCATGGCGAGCACCGATATCGATTGTTTAAGTTTCGAAGGGCTCCTCGAGGAATTCGGGACGCGTAAATTTACTGAATAAACCAGATACGATCTTCGCGTCGCTTTATGATCGCGATCAATTTTCTTTTCGCTTTAACGTCCAGAAATGAAATATTGCTTGCCGACAGGGTATTCAGAAGAAGTAACGCGCTCAACTATTCCTCAGCCAGGCCTAGCGTAATCGTTGGTCGCCTCGGCGAAAAAATTTAATTATATCGATAGGAACGTCTCGTCATAAACGATGCGGAGCCCTCTGACGCAACGACGGACAGTAAAACTTTTCCACTGCCTCCAATTACGATATACTATTATACTACCGGCAGCCGGGCTACGGCGGGATGGGAGAAGTCGGGCTTTTCTAACAGCGCCGCGTAAAATTCAATTTTCTATCGGATTAAACGCGTTATCCGACGCGCAGATAGTTTCGCAAAGTTCGCGGTCGAAAAAAAAGACCCATGCTCGGTTAATCTGTACCGATTTTCGTCGACATTCCCGGTATATTACTTTGCACGAGTGATCAAATAATTAACTTCGTGTCTTAAGTGGTGTTAGAAAATATTATACGATTTATCCCTTGTGTTAATATGATAAAATTAGGATTTTATGAATAAGAATATATAGAAATCATCTTATCATTTTAGTTTCTTATACGAGAAACGATTCGATTGAACAGTTCGGTTACGTCTTTTCTAGATTTCGTATCGCGTAAAAGCGTTGGCTGACAAAAGAAAATGAATAAATTTGGAGTCGCGGAAAACGGATCGGTGAATTGTTTTTCCGTGAATTCGAAAGCGATCCTTGGAAAGTTGGTCGGTACGAGTACTCTCGAGTTTTCCCAATCGATTTATTCGACGTAATTGAAAATAAAATTCGCGACGACGACGACGCGGCAGACGCCGAATTTATGGCGGGAAAGTTTCAATCGGTCGCCCCTGATATTTTATTACGCATTCGTCGGTGCTCCGCCGTTTCCGCTTTTTCCATATTCCACTCGATAACATGATCGTTCTAATTAATGCGCCACATGACTGATTACTATTCCGTCCATGCCCCGTCGACCCATTCTATTCGCGTACGAAATTCTAATGCGAAGCAAATTGTACTTCCTCGCTTCGTTCGCACGCGAAGTTTACTGGCTTTCATCGAAAGCGAAATTCATCGTCTATAAAAAGATCCGTCGTTCCGCGCGTACCTGGAAAAGTACGCCAGCGATTTTTCAAACCATGTGACACTGTTCATTGTTTTACACGTTTGACAGAGTTCACGATATTCAATCGCGATCAGATAGAGTTCATTATCACGACTAATTCTATTTCTATCGTCGACGTCCGGTATGCTCGTTTTCACGTGAGATTCGTCGACGCGTGCGAGGATTCACGTAACGAAAATTCCACTCGGTCACGGCATCCTGTGTAAAAAGATTCATGATTCCTGGTCGCGCAACAGATTTTTACTTGTTTTCGTATGACTCACGTCACGTAACGCGTTTGCGAGGTATGTAGCTCTAACGGGAACTCGTATACCTGAATCTTGTTTTCGTGCCCTCCTTCTCGGTCGCGCCTTTACTATTTCTGCGAAACATTACACAGAAATACAACAGTGTTTTCAACGAATTCATACCGCCATGAAAGTTGATGATCTACGCGACTGATTTCTCGTATATAAATTACAAAGACCAATATGATTTTCTTTAGTCAAAGCAGGTCTCGTGTATGTCAAATAATTCCGAACAGAATCGTATTCCCTCGATATATTTAGAATAATAATCTATAAATGTGAAATGCTAAGTTGCTAATTCAATTGTATCGACTAATTAGTTTCACCTCATTAACTATCATGCTAATGTATTTTAATTTTAAACTGTGCATAATCAGCCGACGTTGCAATTAAATCATCACTGGTAAATAATATTGTAATATATTTGAATGAAATGGCAGTCTAATCTTTTACCATTAGTGAAAACTGTACGTTGAATTTGGTACAAATTGAACAATACAGATACGAGTCTCAGATGTTTTCTGTCGGTTTTCTAACTGAATTCTCGCGAAACAGAGGTACGGGTCTAGTTTCTCGGTTCACCGCGGCTATCAGCTGGATAATCTCTCGGAGCAAACATCGGAGACGAGCAATTTTTAGCTGACTCGGTCCGATCCGCGATCTCGCCGCCTGGCCTTGACGGGACCAGATAGAAAGCGAGCGAAAAGAGAACCGGAGGAACAACCGTAGACACCACGTGTTTCGTCTAGACGAGATTACGAGAAGCCCTGTGGTCACGCTTGAGGTTAGATTGGCTAACGTTCTACACTTCCTCCGTGGAGGCTGCTGTTCCTCCTCGTTGCCTGCTCCGGATTCGGATGATACCGACATCCGTCCTGCATCACTGCAAACCTTGTAACACGAGATGATACGAGTATTCGAACGCTGAAACACGCAGTTCTCTTGAAAATCGTGTCCAGAGTTAAATTTATATTTATTCTAAACACATTATTAATAGATTACGAAGATTATGCATTTACATAGAAATTATTCTAACGCTTGGATAGATGAAACAAACTGATAACGTGAATATTTTTAAAATTCGTAATCCGATTAGGATTGAGAATAGACGTCAGGCGGAAAATTAGTTATTAATTTTGATTAGGTAACGATCGTCATTAATTTTTCACTGGACATTTAACTTCTGGTTGAATTTATGTGGCATCTCCTCTAGCTCGAAATTTACGACCGTACACAACTCGCGTCGACGACTTTCTCTCGTTCTTCTATGGAAAAAATTCATTGATACGGTTCGTTCTTACAAAGTATTCATCTATCTCCTTTGTTCAGGTCTTCCAGTCAAAAGAATTCCGATTTTAAATGCCCACCCAAGAGCCAAATGATTGTCGTATCTTTTAAATAGCACGTTGATCTATTCGAAATTCTACTTCCCCAGCGGTGCTCACGATTGAAACATAGATATCCCTCAATCGTTCTGATACATTCTTAGTATCAGTTATTATATATTATACGAGTGTTACTAGCCAATGCTGATCAGTAATCGATAATTGGCCATTAACACATAGTGGTTGGTCATTGATCATTCCTGGCGTTGCGATAAGCAAGCCTCGATATCAGCTGTAGAATTCTACTTGAAATAACGAGAACGATGACTGGGGAAAAGTGACCGTGAGTCTGGTCCAGCTCGTAACTCGAAGCCAGTGAATCACGATGTCGGCGCCTAAATTTCTCTGAAAGGGTCCCCGGTTAAACGGCGCTTCGACCGCTTTACCCACCGGAGGATCCTGTCCCACGCTCGGGTAACCTGTTAGACGATGTTGGAACGCGCACGTAGAACAGAGAACAGCGAGATAACGTGCACGCGTACACGTATCGAAGATGCCCCTGTTTTTCTTCAACCTGCAGTTGGGTCACGTATCCAGCTATTTTTTTCGGTCACGGACCCTGAACGCACGTGTCTTCGAGCACGTCGGATAAGGTTCGAAGGTGAAACGATCTGCAATTGTGGTCAATCTTGTAGATTCATGAAACGTGTCTTGCAAATATTTTCATGCTATCAACGAGTCGGCGGCAAACAGTTTGATAAAAAGGAAGTTTTGGATTTATTTTTATTCTGACTCGAAGACAAAACTCTGAGAGAACGATGACTGGTATTTTTTTAAAACAAAATTCCTAATGTTCATTCACGACAATTATCTTTCGACCAAGGTCTGCGGGCAGCTCAAGGTCCGCCAAGATTGTAAATTAAACGGTCGAGTGAAAGAAGAGAGGATCGAGGCGTAAAAAAATGTGAATGGGGACCGTCGGTTCACTTTGGGCTCTTAATGAGGACTACGAGCTCTTTCGGTAAGGTAAACAGGATCCTAAATCATCCGGCCAGCCACCATGGAATATCGTTATCGGTGAATCTTTCGGGACGAGCGTTCCTTCAATCGGCCGCGCCGTGAACCTCAATAACGAACCCACGGACCTTTTCGAAACCCCCCATTGTCCTCTCCTCTGCCAGGTTGATCTTGGAAAAGCTTGTGAAAGATTTCGAACGCTCCAATTTCCCTGGCTCCATTTTTGTTGGTTTATTGACAGAAATATTGGTTTTCACACGACGAATAAGCGTTCTTTATGTTCCTTTCCTCCTGTCTCTGTTTTTGAAACGATTTTAAAATCTGTAGGACCATTCATCGTTATCGCTTCCAGAAAAAAGAAACCGTAAAAATCTTGCATTCCAAAAGAGAACTCCCCGGAGAATTGTAGAACAGAGGTCGAAAGAAAACTCGTCGGCAAAGAAAAACGTAGAAACATTTAAAAGGAACGTCGACGGAAGGTGGAGGGAAGGAGCAGCGGGAAAGATAAAGAGAACGGGGAGGCGAGATATACGGAGTCGTCGGCCTGGCTCTTGAATTCCTTTGTTTGGTCTACGCTTCGTTGCAACAGATGGATAAGAAACGACGTGCTAGCAGGCCGACAGAGTTGCTCGACTCCCGCTGTCGGTTGGTGGTCCGCTTGCGAAGAGACGAATGGTATGCGGGGAACCGTGGGTCCGTTCGCGCGGCGCGGAGTGGTGGACGAGGGCCTGAAGCGGGTCAGGCTGAGCAGCGAGGCCGAGAACGGGCCCCGAACGGTTTTCATTCGAACTAACGGCGACACGTTGGTGTGGGACGAAACCGTGGGGGTCTTGTGAATGAATCCTACCTGCGCCTTCTCCTCTCTCTCTCTCTCTCGACGCGACGCTCCGCGGCACGGCGGTGCTTTTAGTCTTGGTCCTCACTCCGATTTCAACCTGGAATTCTCTTCCTTTTTCATTTTGCTTTCTTTCATTCTCCCGCCCCCTTTTACCGTTTCATCGGTACGCCTTCTCTCTCTTTCTTTCTCGCTATGCTATTCCATCTCTTCGCCCCGCATCTTCTTTCCGAGCGGCGTTTCGTGGAATCCCCGTCCGTGAAGATGATCGAAAGCGAAGATGGGCTCGGCGCTGAGGTGGGAGGACGAACGGTTGCGTGGGCAGAACGTGTGAACGCAGCCGAATAACAGCCACCGGTAATCAACCGGATGGAACGCAAAGCGAGTCGTGCGAACTTCAACAATTTACGATCGAGACTCTTATGGAATGTCAATTCAACGGAGAAATGGTTTTTCGACACACGAATTTCCCCTCGTTAACTGCGATTCTCTATCTTATTAAATCGTCGGAACATTTATCATTCGTCAAATTGGCTTTATTTGTCGAACTGCCGATATTTTTTTTAAATTAAAACATCTATTCGCTGTCTGACAATATTCTCTTTATTAAACAAGGTGGTCCTTAGTATCTTTATTCATCTACTGAAATCTACTCGCTTCCCGATAATCATGGTTCCCACAACGAATCAATTAATCGTTCCCCGAATTGGAAATTCGACCTCTCTTTCTCTCTTACGCAACGTATCGAATTTTTCGAGATTACCACTGGTTCTACACCTGTAAGGCATCGGCGGCGATTGTTCGGGCCCGAAATTCCTCGGGCCTCCCACCCTACCCGGAGCCTGTTTCTCGGTATTTCGTGGCGCGGCAGCCAGGAACGAGAACCGGGACCGATCAAAGAGCACATACATGCGTGGGCCACGGGGATCGGTCGAAAACGTGTGAACAGAACCCGGCGAAGATTACAGAAGACACCTGTTGTCCGCGTCCGCCGCGGCTTCATCGTAAATCTGTCCGAACCAGCACCCAGAGGCTGTTATCGTACCGATGATTTTTGACCCCTATTATTTTTACATTTTCGCCATGATTTTTTCGCGTTTTTACCTTTGCACGCACTTCCGCGATGCCAAATTATTCATTCTATCTCTTATCAGGTCGATTAACTGTTTCTTTACTGTGAAACGTCTGCAAGAAATGACCCTTCGAACAAAATCTCAAAATTCCCCGAGAATTCAATCACTAATAATTCTCTGCATACTTTTTCGTTCCTACTGTTAATGCCAATGGGATTCGAAATGACTCGATAAATATTGAATTGATCGTGACGTAAATTATAATTGTCAAAATCATTCTGTTTTACGGCGATCCTCTGTATCGCGATTGAAAGGAAATTAACGAGCGTGAAAATGTTCGGTCCGCGCAATAAATTATGCACCAGCGGGCGCATAATCCGTCGAGATGTCCAGCACACGCACAGGTCCGCGTTTCCGTCGTCATGGAAAAACAAGCGGTTTTCCAAGGAAGCTGCGAGGGAACGTCGTTTGTTTGCGCGGCGAAGACGACGGTGAAAAAAATGCAAATCGAACGTCGCGCGACGGGAAGACGTTAGTTTTTCCAGGGTTCGAAGGCGCGACAAAAAACCGTTTGGGCGAACCGACAGGGTTTCTCTTCCACCCTCTTCATCCAGCCTTCTTCTCTGCGCGAAGGCAGGCGGGCGACCTAATCTCCATTTTCCAATGGGCGTCGACCCACTGTGTGTCCTTTCAAGATCGTGACTTATGGACCGGTACGAAAAGCTGCTATGTACATACCGCTTCCAGCATGAACGCGGACCTAACTAAATGCTAATCGGCGCCGATTTATCTTCGTGCTCGATCGCGTCTATCCACTCGCATCCCACGTTCTCACCCCCGCGTCTTTCGCGTTACCGTTCGATCGGCCTGAGTGCCCGGCTGCCACTTGTTGAACCCATGAAAAACAGAAAACTCCTGGAAACGCGCTCGTGTTCAGGTATATTTTTTCCTCAGGTGCCGAGGCATCGGAAGAGTACTATTTCGAACTCCTTGAAGGAACTCTCTCGAACGATGAATCTTCGTCAGAGTAGATGTTCTTCGAGAGTCTTTCGTCGATGTAGATTTTCGCGATATCCCGGTAAGAGGAGAAAATTGCTCGTCCTCGATATCTCCTCATTG
Source organism: Ceratina calcarata (assembly GCF_001652005.2). Taxonomy (NCBI): domain Eukaryota; kingdom Metazoa; phylum Arthropoda; class Insecta; order Hymenoptera; family Apidae; genus Ceratina; species Ceratina calcarata. The sequence goes on from NW_017177008.1 coordinate 868,131, forward strand.
CCTTGTACGTCACAATAGTGTCTAGGTGTCTCTAAATGAGACTTCCGACGTGGCTGAAACGCGGCGCCGCTATCATTCATCCGGGCAAGGAAAAATCGTCTTGCGACGCAATAGACCGGAAAGCTATTTTATTTTCAATAATTGGCTATGAAGTCGCGAGAGGTACTCCTTCTTATTCGCCGATCGGGGTGGGCATCGAACATCCAAACGTCCCGAGGGTGTGCCACCAATCAGCAGTCGAAAAGTTTTCCACGCAGGTATTTTAACGATCCTTCCCCGGGACCTTATTAAGCGAGCTCAAGGGGTCTTATTACCAATTTCTCGTCGCGTTCGCGTCGGGGATACTGCCCTCCATAACTTCAGACCTGTTTAATTCCCGATAACTGCCATTATGTACGCTGGCCTCTGATCACTTCCAATTTGTACGTATTCATTTAAAATAAGACCGTTGAAGCAACTATGGGTCTTCTCTGTGTTCAGTAAACGCTTGGTATAAACTTTTTCTAAAACTTCAGTGATTAGATTTAGTCTTCAAGTCATTGATAGTAAAACTTAATCCAATTACTGATGAAAGAGGTCTTAAGAGAAGCATGTTATTTGGCACGCGATTGATCCCGACGTCGGTGAAATTTTCGGTTCTGCCTGTAAACAATGGAAACGAACGAAAGCAGACGAATACTTCTTGCGTCGATGACGAGCGTGACGAATTCGAAAGATCATTCGCGAGAATCGCTCCGAGTTCTATTTGTCTGAGGAAAGAAATGTGGCGCGAGGTTGGCCAAGTCGAGTTTCCGAAATAGCCCGGGGATCGTTTCCACCGAAAGCTTACGAACGGTTTTACTCAATTGCGCGTGAACCCGGAGCGGTTCGAATCATTTGTCAGGAGCGCTTGTCCGAATTACGTCCTCTCGTCGTCGCTCTTTTCGAACTTGCCCCCAGAACATCTGCGAGGAGCAACGAAATGGATAATGCCCGGGGAAAACAAATGCCCTTTTCACTTACATACGCGGCTTCGACGAGAGGGACGATTAATAGACGGGGAACTGCATTCCGTTTCCAGTGGGCACGACTTTCGCCGTAGGATTCATTATTCATGCGACAGATTATGGACAGTTATTTTTCGCGAAAGCGAATCAGTGCGATGACAAAACAATTCTATAAATAGACGTAAATACGTATTTAGACGTTATAACCGAGGCCGTACTGCAGTTAGCCGCTGACACGCTCGAACCCTTGAGATATCGCGGCTCGAGGCTAGTTTTGCATGCGAGGTCGAGCAACGAATCCATTGACTTACAAATTGAACCGGAGGCCCGAATGTCTCCGAGACAATTTTCAATTAAGACTCAACAAGTTTTGCATTGAATATTGCATAAGAGAGAAGAATTATTACCGAGTTTATGGTTTTAAAATTCATCGAAACCGATATCTATTATCAGTCTCGAGTTCAACCGGCTCCGGTCCGTATTAATATTCAACCGCACGGATGCCCCGTCGCTGCTTCGTATAAATATTTCTCTGAACGTTTTCGATCGGACCAATCGATTCGATACCCTCGACCCTTTCGGTTTCTACATATTCAGACGTTTTACGAGCGCACATGCTTCAGTGGTTACTTCGTTTAATTTCCTATGGTTAAATGCTTGCCCTGTGAAGAGCAATTTTATTAGCCTGTGGGCCGCCCTTTAAATGTCTGTTTAAACGTTCCTCCGGCCGACAAGTTCTACGGCTGAAAGGCACGGGTAGCCTCTCGATCCCAAATAGAGACCGTAGTCATATTCCAGCAAAAATCCACCTCGCTCGTTTCCAAAGAAACTTCAAACATACCTTTGTCAGCCCCATGACTTCCGAAAGAGAAGCTCTCTCTGTATATCGTGGTCTTTGAGCAGACGGGCTCTCTACGTGCACCAACTGCCGCGTCGTCGCTCAGCCTTTCGCCTCGACGATGTAAACAACAATTTTACGTTTAACCTGCTCGTTCCGGAACGGTGCGACAGTCACGTCGAACGGTCCTGGAAAATTTTGTTTGCCTTCCTATCGGACCTCGGGACTACCGAGCATGCCGATTTCCGAGCGAGAAAGAGCCGTACAATTCGGAGAAATAGTTTAATCTCCCTACACAAAGTGAACTATGTGAAGATCTTTATAGAAGTTAATTCATCGAAACGGAAGAACTTGAAATTGTAGAAGTGCGCGCGTACTTTGATTCCTTATCTTCGGGCGGGAAGTCCCGACAGGATGTAGGAAAACGTCTCATAGCTGAAGCGTGACCAGTGCCCACCGCAAATTACGATTATTCCCGTCGCTTGCCACCGAATCGTCAAATCGTGAACGCAGGATGTGACGTTGCGAGAATATTAGCCATTATTTCAGCGCGGCGATATTACCAGTCTACCGTCTCCTTCCTCCGGTTGATTCTCGGCCAGGATGCATCGGCTTGTCAACGAGCAACGGTATCGCAACGCCATTCGCTGAAAGGACGAACAACTCGCCGCTTCCTGTTTCTTTCCTGCAATTTCCGCGTCCGATTCGCAGTCGATTATTATCAATTACCGGTGCGCCATCGACCGAGGGATGAGACCGAGACGATTAAAACTGATAATTAAGTGCTAAAACGTGTACTGTCCTGTAGGAAAGGCTCGTTTTCTTTCCGTTTAGAGGTATTTGTCGTTTCCTCTTCCTTGATAAGTACAAACAATTCTAATTCGAATTACAACCACGGCAAATATACGAAACCTGTACGGCTTAACTCGTACAATTTTCTAACTCCCTAAACTTTGATCATTTATCGAGACAATGTAGCAAACGATTTCGAACGACTCTTCAGAATTCTAAGAATCCCTTTTGACACCACTTCACGAAACGTCTTTCGGTTCTCAAACGTTCCAGTGGACCTTAGTTTACGAAACTCTAAACAATTCCGTCGTCGAAAGGCATCTGCACCGTTCTCGTATGAAAGAAACCAGAAGCTCCTCTTCACGAACTCCCTGGTCCTTCAGAGAACTCCTTATCATTTGTAGCGTTAGGGCAGAAAGTCCCTAAACGGGACCTAAGACAACAACTCGGCCGATAATTTATAGCTCCGTGTCGCTTGGTGGTCCGTCTTCCGTCCTGAAATTTTCCAAACCGGTGGTCCAACTTTCCAGGAAGGTCCTGGTCGCCATTAGTGGATCCTTTGTGTCAATAGATTAGAAAAGAGCGCCGGCCTCCTTTCTCCCGTTTTTTTGCCGTGTCTGTCCCGCGCATTCTGGACACCAGAGGAAAGCTGGTTTTTCTCACACCGGGCCAGGATTATCCTCAGTGGGTCCACTTTTTCCCTTCCGAGGTCTCCCGGAATTCTCATTGTCCTTGCGTATCCCCGAGACGCAAGGATAAACGATGATCCTTAAGAAACGGATCGGCGGGATTAGCCGCCGCCGCATGCTATTCATCCTTCCGATCCGAGTTTACTAAATAATAACAATAAGATATTCTTGAACACTCGGACTTTAGTAATTCATAATTACTGTCTCTACGCCTCTTCTGTCTTAAACAGTTCCTTCTAAGTAAAACGTTATGGCTAAATTATATTGGAGAGACGGGGAAGGACAATAGAACCTCGTACATAATTTATTTCTGAAAATCTAGCTTCTATCAGCCATTCGGTCGTTCCGTGAATAGAATCTGTAAGAATCTCGACGTAATCCAGAATTTTCTTAAGAAAAGCAAACTCATTCGAGATACATAACAAGTGTCGGGATTCCTAGCTTTGTACCGAACAACAAAAGAATCCCTCCTCGATATCCCGTAACACAAAGGTACTAGGAATACGAAGTACCCATTTTTCATCCACCGTACTTTGTCAGCACTTTCGACGACGCGTTTCTCCGAAGGAGACTCTCGGTGGAAACTGGGCCACAAAGTTGCATCGCGGTAAGAAAGCCACCGCGTATATACATGCACGTACGTACGTACGTACGCGCCACGTACACGCAGGGAAGCTAGAAAGGATCGAAGGATCTTCGGTGGCGCCGGCGCGCAGATTAGCCTGGATCCACCGAGTGTAAATCGCGCACGAGTTTTCGCACTGTCATCCGGTCGATTACAGCCTTGTCGCTTTGTGGACAGCTGTGCTCGATCTCCGACACGGGTTTTCCATCGCCGACCGCGCCGATAAGAAGAACGACGTTCGACAGCTCTCCTCGTTTACGTCCGTTCCCGATCGTACGAAAAGATTCGCGGTAATTAACGTCCGACACCGGCGTTCGCTTGGGTTTCACGATTGTTATTGAGAAAACGTTCCTTCTTTTTTTATCCCGATTGCCGGATCTAACGTTTCATTTTTCCACTGACTGCGAACAACTTTTGAAAGACAAATATGAGAACCGATTGAACCAAAGGTGGATTCCTCGTCGAGCGAGAATCAGATTCCTGTAGATAAACGGTACGCGTGTCGTTTCGACTGGTTTCGAGTAATGAAAAGTCGTGTGTCGTCAGATGATCAAGACGAGAGCGGTTCTGCTAAATGGACTTTTATCAGAGTCCTTCGGTATAAAACGGAATTCTAACGAGTGATCGCGGGTTTGTCATATCCAACGAAATCAGATGAACGGTAAATAAAAGAGAATGTCCGAGGGAACCGGCTTAACAGCACCTGTTGGATGCTTTCCTGTCTCGTTGACCGCGCGACGAAGAAATCAGCCGATTAAACGTCGGACCGGGGTTTCGAACCGTCGCTTCCTGCACGCGCTATTTCGAGCGCGCATAAAAAAGTGAGTGGGTAATTGCCTCCGATGCTTACTATCGATACGAACACCGGCGATGATCGAAACGGCTCGGACCTCTTCTTCCTCGCGATCTTTGAACGTTAACGCTTCTTCGTATACGTTTTACGTGGTCTTTAGCGGCAATTAACTTCTTGCTCCCGTGCAGCTTTCGGAAAAAGAGTCAGTCGAGTAACAGCGCTCGCTCGTACAGATAAGAACCCGCGGGACCCGAGATTTATAGCGAAATTCTGCTCGCGGCTTCTTCTATTTGTTCCTTCGTGAACGAGAAATTGAGATAGCGAAACGAAAATAATTCGAGGCTCATAGATGTTTCTACTAGTCGACGCGCATATACGCGCACACGCGGGCAGGTCGGAGATCGTAAAACCGAAATTGATGAGTATAATTTTACGTTCGCGATTCTACGGTGACAAGCGTTAATTGCCGTGGCGCCGGTGTTCAGATATCGGCTTGACAAAATGAGGAAGGAAACGAAAACGAAGCGAGAACGTCACTAGCTATCGTTTGCCTGCCGATAACAATTAACCGTTTAATTCTCAAGCCAAGCGATAATTCCCGACCGATGCTTCTACTAATCCGGCAATTCAACTAGCGGATTTTCGTTGCAAAAAAACGCGGGACGATGTGCATTGTATTTTTATCTTCGTCATTCTTATCGACTTGTAACACATGTGGAATAAGCGGAGTTACGTTAATTGCAAGTGTACTTTAATGCATCGAAAGCGACTGGACGAGTAAAGATTCGGCTAATGGGATTAATACGAAATTTTGTACAGAATAGGGAAGAAATTATTGATTGCCTGGAATTTCTGTCGCTTCTTAGAATACATTTCGATATTCTTCGATATTTAAAAGAAAAAAAATT